>NW_010168917.1:1119-11374 GCF_000695765.1 Mesitornis unicolor
CAGTGAGTGTGTGCAACAGCGGGTGGCCTTGTTCAGCTTCTGCTGCATTGGGAGGCTCGGGACCAGCAGTGAACAGGGACCCCATCACCCCAAAGCTGCTGCTTCTGCACCACAGCTTGATTATGGCACGGTGACACGCTGTGCCACATCACTCCATGAGGTATTACGCCACTCCACGGGGTTGTTCCCCATCTGCTAGGGCTTTTTTCCTCTTGCCATGCCAGGGTTTGAAGGTACAGCAGGTGATGGCTACTGGAGACTTTGCAGGCAGGGCAGCTTTTCTCTGTGGTGGATGCTATTGCTCCACACAGCAGCTCACTGTCCTTGGGCTGGCCACAGGTAGCTTGTCCAATCTGCTGTGGAGCAGCTGATTGGGACCATTTGGCCTCTTCCCCACCTAGCTTCTTCTGCTCCATTAATTCCAGATTCCTCTGTAATTAAATATAATTTGGTTTTAATCAAAACACTTTCCTTCGCTGTCCAGTGCCGCTGTTTGGAGACACAGCAAGCACCCGACCATGTGTGGGGCAAAGCTCAGCATCCCCCATGCGGTGCTGGGTGCCCTGTGTGTGTGTAGCAGTGAGCTTGGGGAATTAATGCCTTAAGGACAAGGTGGAGCTGTTCTGAGGATGAACTGGTACTCACCTACTTGACTTACTGCAAGATGTTGAAGTTTTTGTCCTGATGTGAAAAAAAAATAAGCCCATGTATAAAGTGAGGGAAAGGATTTGTGTGGAGCACAAACGTGAAGGGACACAGACCACCCATTATCAGGCCCTGAGCCAGGAGCAGGCAGCTCCCCTGCCTCTGCCTAGAGCCTCCTGGGGGGTGGCTGCCAGGGAAAGGGTTAATTTAACCAATTCTCATGGGGTTTTGGAAAGTTCCTTTTTTCCAGGAGGCTGCCTGACGCACACTGACAGGGGCCTTTCAGCTGAACACAAAGGCAGTGCTCTCCCCTTGCCCTCTCCATCTCTCCCATCCGAGCCAGCACGCAGCTATAATCTCACTAGCAGAGGCTTTTACTGCTGTCACTTCGAGCCTTCTTTGCCATGTGAGTGGCTCAGATCTCCAGCAATGTAAAAAAGCTAATGAACGAGTAATAAACAAGTGTACCCATGCAGAAAGCCTGCATGCAATAACGTCTGAGTCAACGCGGCTTTTAGGTGAAGCTCGGAGACTCTACCAACAAACAGATATGTAATTAAAGAAAGTCTAATCTTCTTCAGCATCCGGAGATAAAAGAACGATGGGGAGGGGAAAGGCGTGTGTAGAAGTGACAGGGAGGGGAAGTCATGGTGGAAACAGAAATAGAAGGAGAGAAAGAGAAAAGAGCAGAGAGGAGAAAGGAGGGTGGCTGGGGGCTGTGTTGCACGAGCCAGAGGGATGGTGTGGAGGGAAGGGACCCGAGGCACATATCCCTGTGGGGTTTGCTCTCCTTCTGCCTTGTCTGAGGAGGAGAAAAGCTGAGGAAGCATCCTCCTGGGTGAGGCAAGGTGTTTGGAGAGGTGTGTGAAGTGTTCCTGCTCGCTGCAAGCCGAGGAGGGCAGGGAGCCGACCAGGAGCCCCGGGTCCCCGGCCACACAGGGGGATGCTTGGCTGGTGGGGATGGGTACCACCACACCAGCACAGCCCATCCAGCTGGCAGGGACCTGGTTCTCTGGGCTCTGGCTCCTCGCATTGCTGAGTTTATCACTGCTGGGGACCAGTGTGAGGTGCTGAAGAAATAACTCCTATTTTCTCCTGGCTCATTGTTAAAAAAAAGGGAAAATGTTGCTTTTTTAAGAAAAGCCAATGTCTGTTAAAGTCATCTTCTCTTGGCTGTTAATCACAATTGCTCATCAGAGCCTTCAAGAGTTAAGGACCGTCACAGTGCTTTTTTTGGTAAAGATAAATAAGTAAAAAGAAAAGCCAGTGTCTGTTAAAGTCATCTTCTCTTGGCTGTTAATCACAACTGCTCATCAGAGCCTTCAAGGGTTAAGGACCGTCACAGAAATGAGGGCCATCCGTGTCAGCTTGCAGGACTGCTGTCCATCAGCTGTACCCAAAATGCCCATTGCTCATCAGAGCCTTCAAGAGTTAAGGACCGTCACAGAAATGAGGGCCGTCCGTGTCAGCTTGCAGGGCTGCTGTCCATCAGCTGTACCCAAAATGCCCATTTGTATGGCAGAGGAGGGACAGCCGAAGGACACTGCCTGCCCACGCCAAGCCAGAAGCTGGGCTGCACTCTAAAATTGTGTGAGAAAGCCCCATATCCACCTGGAATACTGCAGTAATGCTGGCTAAATGTTACTTAAAATATCGGTTCCAACCTCTGGTAGTTATCCCATCATTTTCCTTAGTACTGATATTAAAATTCCTGGCTAGAACAGCATGACAGATGAAGTGAAACTGCAGGAGACGTTATGAGAAATGACAACCTCTTACCTTTGGATGAAGTCGCAGGTCACTGTTTTTTCCTCCTAATTTCCACAGCTAAAAAAAAAAGAAAAAGAAAAAGAAAAATCACAGTCTTCTGGTTCTCTCTGGGTAAAAGTCATAAGAAAAGTAAATTAACAGCATCAAAGACCAAAAAAACCCTAAACAGAAGCCTTACATAAAAGCGATTGGTCAATTTGAAGACCAGCTGAAAAGGCTTGGGAAGGGAGCCAAGGTCCTGATTCAGCAGGGCTCGCCACTTTAAATATAGGGTTTGTTCCTTTGAAGAAAATCATTGAAGTCAATGGACTTACTTAAGTGTTTGAAATTAGACGGGTGATTAGGCCCCTTACTGAATGGAGGCCTCAAAAGTTAAATTCCCTTATAACCGTGGCAGTCAAACCGTTTTCTGTTCCTCATGTCAGAAAGTCCCGCTTTGCCGTTTGCCCCCAGCCCCGCTGCTTGCTCCAGGGAGACCCCAGCTCTTTTTGCCTCTTTTCCCATTTGCTCCCTAATTAACTATCATTAGAACTGATTTTATTATCAACTTTCTTAAGTCTCACATTATCTCCATCAGGAGCAATTTTAAGACGAATTCCCCTGCCTAGAAGTGCAGCCCCTCCTGTTCCACAGCAGTGGACATCTGTGTAACAGCTTCGGAGAGATGTCAGGGGGAAATGGGAAAGATGCATTGCAATGATTGTTTACTGAGTGGTTTAATAAAATCAGCTTAATGCATAAGTAGGAGAGCAGGAGCTGAAGTATGTTTCTGCGAGCTCTATTATTTGAACCTGGAAACATCTATCAGAGTCTCAAACAAAAGGAGACAAAGAAAATATTGCGCTTAGTATTTATTCTCCAGACTGATTTATCATTGTCACGTCTGTTCCTTCCTTCCCTCTGCATTCCTGTCTCTCGGTAATACCGTAATATCTTTTATTATAGTACATTATATAATGCAGTCTATTGCTGTGAATATTGTTATGCCAAGACCAGACTTCTTTATTCAGACCCATTTCTGGCAACACTCTTTTGCAATCAAGGAGGTCTCCTGCTAGAGTTAGTTTTGAGGCAGAACTGTGCAGACACCTGCATGTTGTCCATGGCAGTGAGCTTAAGGAAAGGGAAAAAAACCCTTGTAGTTTAAAAGGTCCTAATCTGTGGATTAAGACCCAGCCAAGTGGATGTACATGCTCTGCAAGTAACTCAGAAGGGAACAGGAAACAGCAATATTTCTACCGAAAATGGATTTCAGAAGCTACGTGAGGCTGGTTCTTGGAGACTGATTTGGAGGGTTTTTGGGGACCCCTGAGGGAAATAAAAAATTTTAAAAAAAATTAAAAATAATAAAAAAATAATAAAAAATAGACTGGCCAACATTTCCTTGAAGCACTCATGCAGTGAGCAATGTCTCTGTCTACAGCCATCATGCAGCCAGGCCAGGAGAACAAGGAGAGCTTTCTGTGCCATGCTCAGATGATAACACTGACATGCATTTAATGTCATGAAGAAGAGCTGAAGCCCTGAGAAATCAGGCGGTGAATCAGTGTGGATCCTCAGCAAATGCCTCAAGCTAATGCCAACTAGTCATGCTGCACAGCCCAATGTCTCAGGGCCCGTCACTGGAAGCATGACTGCTAAAAACACCCTCCTGAGGAGAAAAACAAGCGAAAAAGGCACAACTGATAAGCACAAGAAGGGTTCCTTTGTATATTTCATTGTGTCTGGGTGTTTAAAATCACAGTCTGATTAGTAGGCTCCCAAGCTTGTATTGCAGATCTTGAACATCTATTGTTTTGAAATACCTACTTTTGTTTCTTTTTCCTTGAAAAACCCAAGCTGGTATTTGTGCCACAGCTTCCTGGGAAAGTGATGCTTCCCTCGTGTGCCAGGACAATAGCAGCAGAAGAAATACAAATTCCTTCTATGCTGGAGTTTGCATACAGAGACCACTTTCTCTGCTCCTGTCTCTGTTGCCACATATCTACAGCTTCCCAAATGCCACAGCCATTAAATGTAATTACAATAGCTGGTGACTGGATGCAGAAGCACAACAGTTTTGGGGTTCCAGTTAAAGTCTGCATACCCTTCTGAAGTCATCCTGGATGGGAAATGGCCAGAAAGCCTGATGAGAAAGGACTGTCCAGTCACATACTAATTCATTGCTGCAAAAGTAGTATAGTAGCCAAAGGTATTAAAAAGTTTCCAGAAGCGATTAGATGCCTTCTTTGAAGGCAGGTCCAACAGGGGTTATTAAGCAACTCAAGAAGTATAAACCATGGCCTGGCAAAACATGGGAGGATACACAAGGGATAGAATCACTCTCTTTATGACTTATTTCTTGTACTCTTCCTTGAGAAACCACATCTGGCTGTGGCTAGGATCATCACGCCGCTCTTGATGCACTTTGGTTGGGCCTCATATTTTTGTCTAATGGCCATAATATCAACAAAGAGTCTTTCTCAGGGAGGGCAGGCAGGCAGGCAGCAGAGAAGGGAGAGGATGAGCATCCTGGAATCTGGACAGTGATCCCGGGGAGAGCGGCAGTGGGGCCAGGGCATCCTGGTGGAGAGGATGGGATGCTGCAGGAGGGTGAAGGTGTCTGAGACTTGTGCCCAACCAGGAACACAGCAGCAGGTCTCCCTGCTCACATGCCCAGACTCAAAAGGTAGTGTGGCCACACCTGTAGTGGTTCCTGGATGCTGTTTGTCCAGGTCTCATCAGCTTTCCCAGTTTGATGCCAGGAGGGCTCTGGTGTGCTGCTGTGAGACCAGGGGGTTAACGTTTTATAGCAACATCAGGCAAGGAGGAATAGAGGAAAAAGGTTCTCGAATGTCACCAAAAAATTATCTTGTGCAAATAAACAGAATAGATGGATTATCCTGTGTTGTTTGCGCAGGGAATTGCTGGAATGTCTGCCCGCTGCTGGTGCTCCCCGATGCTGCTGGGGGCCTGGGCTTGTTTTCCACGGGGGGCTGGCTCCAGCCCACCCCACTGTTTGCCTTGGGCTCGTGGAGCAACCTGCTTCCAGATAATTTTCCCAGGCTGTGGTCGGTTTGCATGCACGATGGCTACATACTGAAGCCATTGGGGACATTTCAGTCCTTCACATTGTGCATGTACCCAAAAGCACCTTCTCCTCCCTGCTTTACAGGTGAACACCACAACACGGACCTCCAGTCTCCCCGCTTTCAACCCTTCAGTCTTTGCTTAATCCCTTCTCTATGAATAAAGGCTTAGATCAGAACAAGATCTAGCCAGGATGCACAAAGCCATGCAAAAGATAGAGCTAAATGCAATTGTAATCCACATACTCTTCCACCAGAGGATCTCCAAGCACTTTTGAGAGAGCCACGAATCATTGCAGTCATCAAGCGAGGTTTGGTGGTGATGTCTGTGGTTTTGTTGGAGGGCACAGCAGACCCTCAGGACTCAGGGAGGTCCAGACTTTGTGTTTGAGGAGTGTTTTGCAATGGCGAGGTGGCATAGAAGAGCTGGAGCTCTGCATTCTGGACCTTTACGGTTGGACTTGATGATCCTGAAGGTCTTTTCCAATCTAAATGATTCTATGTCCCATGCTGGGGAGATCCCACACTGTGACTCCAAAATCTGCTCTCAGCCATCCCTTTCCTGGGCATACCTCTTTGGAGAAGGCATTTCACACATTCCAACCAACTTCTCAGCACTGACAACTTCCCTCTGCATGCATCATCCTTCCACCTCATGGTCACTTTGTGCTGAGCGAGAGAGAAAGTCTGTCCTTGAGCTTAATGGTGGATTTCAGCCTGGGTTAGGCTCCGGGTTGAAGCCTGTGCTCAGACCCGAGCTTTGGCAGGCAGAGGAGGAACATGTATCATCAGGTCCATCTCTGGCTGCAGCTGATGAGTGGTTTATAGGGAGGCGAGAGCACAGCCGGTCCCTGTTTCTGATGCAGGCCACCCAAAGCCAGCAGCGTACACATATCCAGAGACACCTGTGCACGCACACAAGCTAACAATTACCCACCACACATGTGTTGTAGAGGAGTCTGTATACATCAGGGAGAAGCAGATCTCCTGGGGTCCTCAGCTTTCATATCCTCTGGATTTAATATCTAGAAACTATGCATTTATGGGAACTCAAACGCATGCATGCCTGAACATATGGCAAATGAAGGACAAGCAAATGTGGGTCCATGCTCCGTTGGCATGGCCAGCAAAGCACAGGGCAGAGCTGTGGTGCCATCGAACTGGAGAAGACCAGGAAAGCAGCCCTGGTTCATTTGTTTTTTGTGACATCATGGTCTCCTCTGGCTTTTTTCACAGTTTCCCTCTGTTGTATTTAATAGACTTAATGGATCACACAGCACTATAACAACAACAGACCTTCAATGTTTTTATTAAAGCCATCTACAAAAATCCCTCTGTGCTATAGCTTTCCTGCAGGGTGACTTCTGCTGAGATGCTGTTTCCATTAAGGACAATTGCGGAGACCAAAGAAGGAATGAACAAACAAATGGAAAAAGAAAAGGGAGGGGGGAAGTGGTAGAGCAGAGTGAGGTAGGGCTGGAAAAGGGGTGAAGTGGGGCACGTTCAGCCATGTCCCACTGCCCACTTGTGACTGGGACTCCAGTTACACAGCCCAGCATGTGGGGCAGCACCAGGTTCTCCTTGCAAAGCAAAATTGATTTCATTTGCTGTGATGTCAGAACCACCGGCTCTGGCCTCCCAGTGAGATCACAGAGGGGAAATGCCATTTTTATCCTTGTAGGGTGTGACTTATTTGCTATATCCATTACAGCTGTAAGTGATGCAGAGGGAAGAAGCTTTTCCCTGTTCGGGAACAGTCTGGTGTACGCCTGGCAGTTTGATGCATGTCACCACCCAGCCGGTGTTGTGTTATTGGTTATTAAACATTTATACCTGCAGCGCTGCAAAGCAGGTTGGTGAGCCATTGTGCTGGATACTGTGCAAAAATGATGGGAGCAATAGTTTTTGCTTCACAGGTAGTTGTTGCCTCCCTTCATTCACCTGCTGGAGTGCGAGCTCCAGGAAGAGCATCTCTCCAGCCCCTGGTGATGCAGCATCATCACATCACATCAGCATCATGCTACAGCAACACTGCGTGAAAATGAATATGGGACATCTGGATCAGCGATCTGGCAAAGCAAGATGGAGAAGGTGCAGAGTGTCACGGTCACTCCTGCTGCTCGGGCTGACAGTGGAGCCAGGATGGAGGGACCCACACGATAAACCTTGTAGGTGTGGCTGTGAATGGAGATGGAGTCAGACCAGGATGAAAAATATGGAAATTTGGCTTTCTTTTAATTCTGGAGGCAAGCTTTACCCATCTATATTGTATCTTCCAGGTGAGAGAACCGTTGGGTTATGTCTCTCAAGGCTCTCCTAGTGGTGTTCTGCCATCATTTTGGCTACCACTGCCCATGTAGTGGGGGACAGCAGCAGGGGAATGTCTCAGCCACTGAGATGCCGTTAAGACCTGTTGTCTGTGTACTGCAACATGGAGCAGCACTAGGGAGAAATAATGGGCCAGGAAAAGGGGAGCTGTGTCCAGCCTGAGATCCGGATCCCCTAATGTGCAGCTGGTCTCTGGGGTGGTTGGAAGAACCTTTGACCCCGTGCATGCTTGATGCTTTCATAGCAGCTTCTTTGGCACTCAGGTAGGAAACAGCAGGGGTTTGTCCCACAAACCACAGCTCAGATCCACAGCTGATAGCCAGAGCCGGCCTTTCTACCTGCTCAGACGATGCTCTGAGCTCTGGCAGTGCAACCATCCCTTCTCCATTTGTTGAAAGACTCAACTTTCCTTCTGCTTCTTTAATTTTTTATTCCCCCCCCCCGCCAAACTGATACCTGGGCACTTTATTTTGTGGATGCTTGGAGTTTTTAAAAGTCTGCAAAAGCACTTCTGTTTCTGCAGGACCTTGGAGCTTCTTGTCTGGCGGCAGCTGTCATCAGACTCCTGCCCAGTGTCCCAACATTGACTAAACAGTCTCCCGCAGGCTTAGGGTAGAGAAAGTAAGGAACAGATAGGAATTTCTTTGAAGGGGAGATTTCAGTTTTTAACTGCAGCTTTGAACCTTCCTCCCAAATCCCAGGGAACCTGACCCAACCGATCCCATCAGTCAGCACCCACAACTCCAGGTCTGAAGTTTACTCTTCCGTCTGTCCCACCATCCCAAGTAGCACGATGATGGATTAAGTCTTTCAGTCTTGCAGGTATTTTGGTTTTGAAAGCAGCCTGGTCAATCAAGGTCTGCCGTGGGACATTAAGTGTCGTGGCCTCTGTTGTGGCAGGAAGGGAACTACGCAAACACTATGGGTAAATTAATGCCTAACAAGCTGGTCTTTCATTTACTCTGGAGCCACTGGAAGCACCTACTACAGTGGTCGTGAAGGACATAGCAGCTCTTAGTGGGAGCAGCTCATCTCTGTGCCATCCCAGGTGACTGAGGGCCACTTTCCAGAGCCCAGGCTTGAAGCACATGTTGCAGGTTGGTGTCTGGGTTTTTATTTTCCCAAGGACTCTCTTTCCATCTTGTTGACTTGTGTCCATACTCCTTTTTGTGTGCAAGCTCTCAGATACCACGGAGTTCTCAAAGGGTTGACAGACTTGGGTAAAACTCTGATTTATGCCACTTTGACACTTGGTTGGCTAAAATACCTAAAGAAGACCATCCTACCTGCCCTGCCAGAGCTGCTCACTAAATCCTAAATCAAAAGAGACTGCTCCTTCCCTCCCCTTTTCCTATAACAAATCACAAACCATTTCCATTTGTCCGTAGCCAGCACGCTGTTCCCCTTAATGCGCTAAGCTTCCCAACATGATGTTTAGCACATGTTCTTTCGCACTGCCCCCCTCTGCTCAAAGGCAGCCTTATAGTTTGCAAATGGGATGAAACCACTGTGCGGCCCCGCGTCTTGGCTCCGCTCCCGCCGTACCCTGCGGATGCCAGAACTTTTGCTGCACCTTCCAAGTCATTATGTATGTTCAAAAGCCTGCCAGAAAGGCTAGGAGGATAAAAGCAAGTGAAAAAAGAAAAAAGCCCCAAAACCGAAAAATCTCTAATGCACGTGAAGGAGAAGCAGACTAACTGAGGCATGTCCTCCATGGAGTGCTGCCTGTGGGGTTCATGGTTGCACAGCCCGCATGAGGTGGGTCTCCACCTACGTTTGGCTTCTGGGGAACAAAAGGCGTGCTTGCCCAGGGAGGAGAGCTCCATCCCCCTGTGGGTTTGTCTGGGATGGCTGCCACCGTCAACATACCCAAATCACTGGTGAGATGCTCAGAGGGATCTGTCAGGACAGGATAGGACACGTGGAGATGTGGGCTCGGCCCCTGCTCAGACACAGGGAGCCTTATCTTGGTGATCAGAAAATGCTTCAGAAGAGTTAATGAGTGCAGATACAAAGAGCTGTGGTTGTCTGTGTAAACAGGGAACCGAAGCCACAAGAAAGGATCAAAGGCGGGATATTCACCCAAAGCCACAAACCTTTACCACTTGGGCTGCAGGAAAACACTTGTGCTTGCACTGGGCCGTTGGTGAGCGCCTAAGGCAGTTCCCGAGGAGGCAAAGGATATAAATGTGATCCATCACCCTCCCATCTCATGTCCCATCTCCCTCCTATCTCTTGTCCCATCAGCCTCCCATCTCGTGTCCATCACCCTCTCAGCTCTGCTCGTTGGTTATTGAGACGGCAGCAGCCTGCCACTGCTTCTGGGCATCAGAGCAGAGCTGCTGGGTGGCAAAGCACAGCACAAAGAGAGGAGTCTGCGTGCATCTGCAGCGCGGTTCTGCCTCTCAGGATATGAAGGAGGGAAGCAGACCCTAGCATTGTGT
>NW_010168917.1:11405-16252 GCF_000695765.1 Mesitornis unicolor
ACTGGTTTCCAGCCTGAGCTTTTCTGCTAAAATTAGGAGCAGTGGCTGGATAGCAGTGCCTGCGGCCGTGTGGTCATCTGCTCTGGAGGAGCTGGGCTGATGCTCCCGACGCAGCTGTCGAACGCCAGTGATCCCCAGCCACCCCTTGCCTGAGGTCTTGGACTTATCCCAGTGACCTGAAGCTGTTTGCCATGTTCCTGCAGAAGACCTAGATTTTAATGCCAGCTGAGCAGCTGTATTAATGTTTCGTGACATTTCGGAGACAGAATATATCATGCTGTTCAAACCTCTTCTTTCAGAGAGCATTCACATAATACCTTTTCAGTTTAAGGGAACTTTATTTGCTTTAAAGATTTTATGATAATTTCCAGCAGAGGCCATCAGACAGCCAACATGCTTCAGCCTTCCCCATCCCAGGATATCCTGCAGGCCAGTGCTCCCTTTTTCTCTACAGGATGTCCTCCATCATACCCATACTCCTCTGCATTCAGAGGTTCCCTGGGTCTTCAAAATCTTTCCAATATTGAAGTAGCTATTCTAGTTATTAACCAGCCTTTTCTAAATGCATGCAAGCCTCCACAGTGCATGCCTGTCCCACTGTCTCTGGGCCACCGAAAAAGAAAAG
This sequence comes from Mesitornis unicolor, assembly GCF_000695765.1. Classification (NCBI taxonomy): domain Eukaryota; kingdom Metazoa; phylum Chordata; class Aves; order Mesitornithiformes; family Mesitornithidae; genus Mesitornis; species Mesitornis unicolor. Next base: position 12,031 of record NW_010168917.1, read on the forward strand.
CTAAAAGCATTATTGAATTTGTTAATTGGCACAGACTGCAAAACTTCTCTGCTGAGATTATGCCATCTTATTTAACAAGACTGTTCCCTTGGCCTCAAGGTTTAAGGGAAAGACCCCAGATATCTAATGAGCTTCACAAAAGGCCTACAAGTTCATAGAACTGGGCTCAGCTATGTCGACTGGAAAAATTAACTTTAGAATCAAGTTTTCTGCAGTAAAAAAATGGTTTGAGGTCTAGAAATGGTCAGGTGGTCTCAGTGCCCAAGGAAGAACCAACTGAGAAGACACCTGTGCAAAAGAGGATATACCTCAACCACCTGATGGAGGTTACCTCCTGGCTCTTGCTTTTCTGAGCAAGCCCCTAAAAATGTGACACTGAGAGGAGAGAGGTTGAGCATTTCTGTTTTCAGATCAGATAATATCCTAACTGCAGGAGCATCCTGAAGGCAACCAGGTCACCTTACCCAGCTCAAGCCCTGTCAAGCTCCCTCCCACTCCAGACACTGAGATGGCAGATTGTCCTTGCATGCTGCAAGGCTTTTCATTCCTGTGACTTTGCAATCCGTGCCCTGTAAACATCATCATCTTGCTGCGATTGACTCTGACTTGGTATCTGCCCATTCGCTATGGAGACCAGTGTTTAAGTTTGCCTGCAGACACCCTGGCGCTAAATCTCTCTCCACCTTCCTTGCCACCATTCATCAGCAACACCTTCTGCATGTTCATTGTTCATGCAGCATCTCAAAGCTTTCCCCGAGGAGGACGGAGCACAGCGCTGGTGAAGCAGTGCTGGGACTGTCTTACACCTCACAGGGCTGTGCAACCAGCACCGGGACGGATCCACCCTGAGCAGCAGCAGCATCTGCAGGGACGAGCATAACTCCAGCTCCCTGCTCATCTCCAGAAGCAGAGGAGCTGGGTCCATGTGGTGCCAGGAATGAGCCGGCAAGAAGGAGAGGAAGGACACTGAGGAGCTGCAGCCCCACAGCGCAGGGAGAGCAGTGGTGGGAGGTCACTGGTGCAGGAGCTTGTGTCACTCCCTCTCACGGTCCCTCTCCCACAGCCAACTTTTCTGTTTTTCCTCCAAATATATTTCAATTCGTTGCTATGAAGTACAATTATGAAAATATATTCTCCCCCCAAAGCTCTGAAGCATGGAAAAGAGGCTGTTAAATGCTGAAATATTTACTTTGCTTTTGGAGATTAGGAGCCGGCAGTGAGCAGCATTCAGCTTTATTAAAATGAGAGCACTCTTACATGTGGTCTCGGCTAAAAGGCAAACTCGCTTTCTGCTCCGTCCCACACAATAAGTTCCAATTAGTGAGAAATATCCCTCAAACAGCCTTTCTTTGTTTAAAAACAAACAATGTATCACTGCTGATAAGGATTTAAAAACAAATAAACAGCAGTTGCTATTTGCATAAGACCTACAAATTAAGTGCACTATGTGCAGCCATAAAAGAGGCACAAATCGATCAAAATTTCCTTTCAGAGTTATGTAGACATTACGACTGATGTCACTGAATGAAGAGGGCTTTCTTAAAACCAGTGTGGCTTTTGCCTTCCTTCTGGCAGGCGCTGCCTCGTTCTTTACCCTGAATCCTCACAGTTCATTTTTTAAACCTCTTGAGCAACTTATCTTTCAGTATCTCTCTTTGGAGAGTCTCATACATCATGGCTAATTCTGGGTTGCCACCACCCAGAGAGGATTTTGCAGCTGAAGCCTGGTGTTACGGTCTGGTGAATGGCATGAAGAGAATGGCCAAGTCTTGGGTGGCATTTATCATATATACGAAGAGAATTTCCTTTAAAGAAAAACAGGGTTTGGATGGATGAGGCTGAGTCAAGGACCCACAAGACAGGTCTACAAAATCCTATGAGGGGAAAGGAAACGCATTTTCTTCTTCCCCCCCCCCAGACTGGGAAGCAGTGGGGGACATCATAGGAGACACAAAGCCATGCTGCAAACTTGCTCAAAGAGCCCTGAATGAGAAAGTCCTGCAGTGATGTGGAAAATGATGCAGAGGATGTACTGGAAAGAGGAAGGCATCTTTTTTCTGGTGCTATGGGGATCACACGGGTCTTGTCAGTACACCCAGGAATGAGACTGTGCTGGGACAGAGGGAATGGGGAAGAGCAAGAGACATCTGGAGTTGTAAGGGTGACAGAAGCTGAAGCCATTGATGGTCCCCGGTGGTTCCCTGACAGAAGCATTCAGGGTTCTGATGTTTTTGGTTTTTACTGCCCGCACCCCCCTCCCCAGTAAATTTGGTAAACAAGGTTTTGTATTGTCTTCCCAACATCATTTCACTGGAAACAGGCCTTTCTGCAGGAAGATCTTATCTCTATTTAAATTTTCTTTGGAAGAAAGAAAGAAAGAAACATTTTGGTAACCAGGCTGAAATGGAGGATGTTGGTTGTTGGGTTTTTTTTGTTCAGTTTTTTTAAATTCAGAATGGGGCAGGAAGCAGACTGCATGGGATTGCTGAGCTGCTGCAGATCAACAAAGTCACAGGGAAAAACCCACAGAGTCCTGTGGCTGGGACAAAGCAGATTTATCGTGGCAGAGGAGGCAATTTAACCTTGTGCTTAACGACTGTTACATTCAGCTTGCTTTTCCATCGTTGACCTGCTACGTGGCCTTAGCAGCACCCCTTCAGCCCTGGATACCATCCAACTTTTTCGTGCCTGAACACAGGCGTTGGGATTCAAGTCACAGACACTGGAAGGAAGAGATTTCTCCTGCCAGGTCCTGCCAGGTGAGCGGCGAGACCCTGCCTATGCAATAGCAAATGGCAATCTCAGCACGTCAGACCGTGAGCAGCAGTGGTGGAGGGGAAGGGTAGAGGAGAGACCAATACCTAGTGAGATAAACTGACGTGGAGGAAAAGAAGAGGGGAACAAACCCTCACAAAGCTGAAAGGCAGTCAGAGTACTGAAAAAGAGAGTTACCAGGAGGTTTTAAAATACAAAGCAGGAGCCAGCCCAGAAGGAATGTACACAGAATGCATGAAAATCTCCTCTCTTCCTCTGACAAAGAGCATTTTCCACCACCTCAGTTCCAATGCCTCATGCCTGTGCCTCCCCTCTCTTGTGGGCAGGGGGAGGGAGGCGGAGGGCAGGGTTTCAGGCATGCCAGCCATTGATGTCTTTTCCAAAGGCACCACAAGCTTTCTTTGCCGCTGAAAACCCCAAATCAAATTTCAGAGGTTCACCCATCGCATCCTCAGTCAAAGGGAAAACAAAACCAGACCCCCTGCAGGACCCAACCTGCAGCCTCAGCCCCCCAGACCAACACCTCCCCTTGCTCCCTCCTGCTGGGGGAAACCTGGGGCACCCACAGTAGGGTTTGGTCCTAAGGACCAAACACAGCGTTCAGCCCCACTGGGGCATAATCCCCAGGGTGAGGCAACAGCCAGTGACGGAATTTGTGCCCAAAAAGTAAAAGCTCACCCTCTAAACTCTCAGTGAGCATCAGTCAACTCATTCTCAGTATAAAAACTAAAATTCTTCATTTCTACCTATTTCTCCATGTCCAGGGCACTGGGCAGCCAGTGCAACATTCGGTGAGATACTGGGAGCAGATGTGAGGCCAAGTCATGCTTGGCAAAAGGCTCTTACACAGCCTGTTATTCCCTGAGCTATCCATATATTCTACATGGTGAATAATTCTGTCCTTGTGTATAGTTGCTGGGAAAGTGGAAGGACTTCTGAACTTTTCACTGGTTTTACTACTTGTGCTGGTTCCTGCCATCTCTGTGGGAGCCCAGCTCTCCACCTTTACACTTCCTTGGCAGCCTAAGCTATCTCAGTTGTATCCTCCAACCTATGTATTTTTCCTTCAGAGTTTAGTATCTTAAATATCTTTAGAGATACAGATAACCTGGAGATTTTGGGGTCTGAAAGCTGAGACATTTGTTGTGTTGGGGAATCACAGAATCGCAGAATATTATGAGTTGGAAGGGACCTCGAAAGATCATCCAGTCCAATCCAACTCCTCTGCCAGAACAGGATCACCCAGACCAGGTTACACAGGAACGTGTCCAGGCGGGTTTTGAATGTCTCCAGAGAAGGAGACTCCACAACCTCTCTGGGCAGCCTGTTCAGTGCTCTGTCACCCTTACAGTAAAAAAGTTTTTCCTCATATTCAGATTGAACCTCCGATGCTCCAGCTTGCTCCCATTGTCCCTGGTCCTGTCATTTGACATCAGAGAAAAGAGCC
>NW_010168918.1:0-13856 GCF_000695765.1 Mesitornis unicolor
GCCGGCCCAGCCCTAAACCACGACAGTATGGTTGCCTAGGTATAAATGACTATCCAAACTGCAAGAACATGGAGAAACAAGCATCAGTATTTTGCTTCGTACAGATTTGCTTCTAATACGAAGAGACTACTGGAAACGCTCCAAGATTCAAGGATCCAAGATCCAACGAAAGATTCCAAGAAAAGTTCTTCAATATGAGGGTGATAGATCACTGGAACAGGTTGCCCAGAGAGGTGGTGGAGGCCCCATCCCTGGAGATATTCAAGGTCAGGCTTGATGATGCTCTTAGCAACCTGATCTAGTAACAATGTCCCTGCTTACTGTATGGAGGTTGGACTAGATGATCTTTAAATGTCTCTTCCAACCCTATACATTCTAAGATGCTAAAATTTAGGATAATGGGTACATAATTTTTGAAGCACACCACTCAGATGATCTAGATGTTGAAACTAATTTACCATAAACTGATAGCTTCCCAGTGTGAGTAAACCATTTTTATAATAAAATGAAGAACCATAGTGAGAATAAGATAGATTACATTCGCAATATCTTTTAATTTTTTTTCCCTATACATTCTAAGATGCTAAAATTTAGGATAATGGGTACATAATTTTTGAAGCACACCACTCAGATGATCTAGATGTTGAAACTAATTTACCATAAACTGATAGCTTCCCAGTGTGAGTAAACCATTTTTATAATAAAATGAAGAACCATAGTGAGAATAAGATAGATTACATTCGCAATATCTTTTAATTTTTTTTAATATTTATTTTTAATACAAAATAAAAAATATAGAACAGCAGATAAGTGAAAGAAAAAATCCAGAAATTATCACATTTTCAACAATCTATAGATCATTTTTTCTCATCTATGATTCAAGAGGTATCAATCTAGCTGTGTAACAGAAGAGTTAGTTTATTCCATAGCTGTTTCCAAATGAACCTCTAGCTCCTGATCCCCATTCATCTATTGTCATTTGACGTCAACATTTCCCTACCTTTTATCTTCCCCTTCATGTATATATTTCTGTAAAGCCAAAAAGAAACACCCCAACTTCTAAACATCTATGGGATATCTGATTACGGTTTACAAGAATAAAAATATGTTTTTGTTACCTTTGCCTACAAAATCCTGCCTTTCCATAGTACATTTTCACACCTATTAATTAAGAATAATCATTTGTACATTACAGGGCAGGAACTAAGGATTGCTTGTTCAAAAGCAAATACACGGGAAGCACAATATATCTTAGGTGTATGACATATGCATAAGTCAAAATTGTTGTTAAATAGCAGGTCTTCAAATACACACTGCACATAAAGTGTATTCAATCGATTTTAATTATTCGCTGCATGTATAGCAACCCCTGAATTGACCTTAGGTAAGACAGTCTTTATGTGAGCATTGGATTAGCTTCTAAGTCAATAGTAATATCAATAATATAACCAATATGGTGGTTCATTGACTGCCAGTCTGAAACAGAAAATTAAAAAAGAATCTTTGCTTTTGAAACTAGATGCTTTTCCTATCATAATAGAAAGTGAGCCAAATGTCTATTGCTTTCTTATTTAAATAAATCTATTCTACATTTAAAAGCATGTCCTGAAAGTAGGTTAGAGAGTTTTTTGTGGGAAATATTTTGCGCAGTTCAGTACATGTGGAAACAGAAATATCCAGACAATCTCATCTTTTTTTTAATTCATTCTTATATCTTAGATTTTATATTAAGAATATATTTATTAATATAACATACTTTAAGATAGGAGGACAATATACACAGCACAAGACTAGTGTTGCCTACACAGTGTTAATCTATTTTGAAGGATATAATTTGAAATATAGAATCACAGAATTATAGAATCAGAATTGCTTGGGTTGGAAAAGACCTTTAAGATCATTGAGTTCAGCCATTAACCTAGCACTGCAAAGTCCACCACTAAACCACGTCGTTAAGTGTCACATATACATGTCTTTTAAGCACCTCTGGGTTGTGACTCCACCACTTCTCTGGGCAGCCAGTTCCAATGCTTGGCAACATTTTCAATGGAAATTTTTTTCTTAATATCCAGTCTAAACCTCCACCTCAACTTGAGTCTATTTCCTCTTGTCCTATTGCTTGCTACTTGAAGAAAATAGACTGACACCCACCTCACTACAATTTCCATTCAGGAATGTCTCCCCTCAGCTTCCTTTTCTCCAGGCTAAACAATGCTAGTTCCCTCAGCCGCTCCTCATAAGACTTCTAGATCCTTCATCAGCCTCAAAGCTCCAAATCTCAATGTCTTTCTTGTAGTGAGGGGCTCAAAACTGAATGCAGTATTTGAGGTGTGGCCTCACCAGTGCCTAGTACAGAAGGATGATCACTTCCCTCATCCTGTTGACATCCTGTTGAACATAGGATTTCTGATACAAGCAAGGATGCTATTGGCCTTCTTGGCCACCTAGGCACACTGCTGGCTTATATTCAGCCAGCTGTCAACAAGGACACCCCTTGGTCCTTCTCCTGCAGGTAGCTTTCCAGACACTCTTCCTCAAGCCTGTAGCATTGCACAGGGTTGTTGTGACCCAAATGCAGGACCCAGCATTTGTCCTTGTTGAACTTCATGCAGCTGGCCTCAGCCCATCAATCCAGCTTGTTCAGATCCCTCTGTAGAGCCTTTGTACCCTCAAGCAGATCAGTGTTGCCACTCAACTTGGTGCTGTCTGCAAACTTACTGAGGGTGCACTTGATCCCCTCATCCAGATCACTGATAAAGATATTAAAAAGAACTGGCCCCAATACTCAGCCCTGGGGAACACCACTTGTGACTGGCTGCCAACTGGATTTAACTCCATTCATTCACCACAACTCTCTGGGCTGAGCCATCCAGCCAGTTTTTTTACCCAGTGAAGAGTACATCCATCCAATCCACAAGCAGCCAGTTTCTCCAGGAAAATACCATGGGAAACAGCTTTACTCAAGTCCAGGTAAACAACATCCATAGCCTTTCCATGCATTACCTTGTCATGGAAGGAGATCAGGTTAGTCAAGCAGGATCTGCCTTTCATAAACCCATGCTGACTGGGCCATGGCTTGGTTGTCCTGTGTGTATCATGTGATGGCACTCAATGTGATCTGCTTCATAGCCTTCCCCAGTACCAAGGTCACACTGGCAGGCATGTAGTGTACTGGATCCTCCTTACCGCCCTTCTTGTGGATGGGCGTCACTTTTGCTAACTTTTAGTCAACTGGGACCTCCCTGGCTGGCCAGGACTGCTGAGAAGTGATGGAAAGTGGCTTGGTAAGCCCTTCCACCAGCTCACTCAGTACTCTTGGGTGGATCTGATCTAGCCCTATAGCCTTGTGTGTGTCTATGCTGTAGCAGTACACTAACCATTTCCCCTTGTATTATGGGGGCTTAATTCTGCTCCCCATCCCTGTCTTCCAGCTCAGGGAGCTGAGTACACAGAACAACTGGTATTTCTATTAAAGAATAAGATAAAGAAAGAATTAAGTAGCTCAGCTTTTTTGTCATCGTTTGTCACTATATTTCCTCCCACATCCAATTAAAGATGGAGATTCTTCTTAGCCTTCCTTTTGTTGCTGATGTATTTACAGAAACATTTTTGTTGTCTCTTATAGCAGTAGCCAGGTAAAGTTCTAGTTGGGTTTTGGTCCTTCTAATTTTCTCCCTGCATAACATCACAACATCTTTGTAGTCCTCCTGAGTTGCCTGCCACCTCTTTCAAAGGTCATAAACTCTCCTGTTCTTCCTGAGTTCCAGCCAAAGCTCTCTGTTCAGCCAGGATGGCTGTCTTCACCATCTGCTCATCTTTTGGTACATAGGGGCAGACTGCTCCTGCACCTTTAAGATTTCCTTCCTGAAGAATGTCCAGCCTTCCTGCACTCCTTAGACCTTCAGGACTGCCTCCCAAGGGACTTTGTCAACCAGGCTCCTAAACAGGCCAAAGTCTGCCTTCCAGAATTCCAAGGCAGCAGTTCTGCTAAGCTCCCTCCTTCCTTCTCCAAGAATAAAAAACTATCGTTTTGTGGTTGCTATAGCCAAGATGGCCTCCAGCCATCACATCACCCACAAGGCCTTCTCTGTTCATAAACATGTCCAGTGGGGCACCTTCCCTAGTTGGCTTACTCACCACTATCTTCCACACACTTAAGGAACCTCCGAGACAGTTTTCTCTCTGCTGTATTGTATTTCTAGAAGACATCTGGAATGTATGTCAGATGATATTCTAATAAAAACTTAAACTCTGGAAATACAATCAGTTCATGGAAGAACAAAATAGAGAAGAAATAGAATTAATTTTTAACTATTCTAACCTTCTTAATGAATGGGTATGTTAACATGAGCTCACAGTAAATAATATTTAGGCTTTGTTCTCTGGTCCATCTGAAAATCTATACTCTGTGTAATGTTTCAGATGTATGACATTTGAAGCAAAAAAGGTTTTAAAACATTACTTTTGAATACAGTACTAGGTACAGGCTAAGATGTTTTCAGATTAAAAGCAATTAAAAAAATAAAGCAAACAAAAAAATAGAGGGTTTTTTTTATGAATGCCCCTATAAAAATCTCATAGGTACAGCCAGTAGAAACATAGAAGATTGCCCATCCATTCCACATGCCATTCTTCTTTTACTGACCTTTGGAATTTTTTATTACTACCCATCAATTCTGAATGCTCTCCAAGTAAGAACAATCATTACTGCAAAATCTGTAGCAAGTTTCACACTCGTCCATCTCCCACAGCACAGTCGATTTCTGTCTCATAGACCAGATAAGACAGAAACTTGTGAGTGATGGAGAATATTTGAGAATATTACCGAAGAAAAAAGTATTTTCTATAGTGAGTGGCTTCATATGACAGATTGTGTTATCTTAAATTTGAATTATGGTAGTACCAAAGATCAAGAGTAAAGAAACAGTATGGAAACTTGAAATTGATGGGATGATACAGAGAGTCCCTTTGTTTCTGTAAAAATGTGTAAGAAACTGTTCTTCCATTCTATTCAAGAAATGTGTTAAGGAAACAATTCATTTCACAGATTTCTGCTTAGTCAGAATACAGTTGATCAAAGTCTCTGAAAAGCATAGTAGTGAAACACAACACTTGGATAAAACACAGAGGGTCAAAATGAAGATTTTTAAACTTGCTTGAGATCTTAGAAATTCTGTAAGGGTCCTGCAGGCACCACCAGGCCTGACTGTCCCCACCCTGCTCATATATCAGGACCTCATGTCAGCCCTCTAGGGCTGTCAGCCCCTGCCTCAGTGTGCACAGCCGTGCCCAGCCATGAGTTCCACAGAGCCAGGCCCACCAGTGGGCCCATGTCCCAGTCCAGCCTTGGCCCATCCCCAGGCAGGTGCCAGATTCCTGTGCCTGGGACTGCCCTGCTGCCTCCCAGCTGCCTTCTTCTTCTGGGGCAGTGGGACAGGCCCCAGCTGCCAGTCTTTGCTCTGACAGGCCTCTGAGGCCTCCCTGACACTCCTGAGCCCAGCCCATAGGAATCCGTCAACCATGCTGAACCCAAACATTAACACTGTACTTGCTATAGTTTAATCCATACTAAAGTTTCTTCAGTTGTACTTTTCATTTGCCATGTGGGATCTGCTTCTTATGATATGCAGGAAAATACCAGAGTCAAGGAAGGGGATATTTGTTATATTAAGAAACTGGGCATACAGTAAAAGGAATTTTACTAGCCAAAACTACAGAGTCTATACATGGGTTAGTTTAAAAGTGTCACATTAAATTAAGCATCTATTAACACTGACAAACAATTGTCAAAGCACTACAGCTTCTCTTAGTGTGCTCAGTTCTGTATGCACATAGGTGAGCTAAGTGCAAGCATGAGAAAACTTCATGAGAAAACATCTTTGGCACATGGATTTAAAAAAGGCCATTTAAAAAAGTGTTCATATCTTCTTTGCCTTATCAGTTTTGAAACTTTCAGTGACGATCTCAAACTTTCTCTTGTCTGAATAAGCAGCTCTTCTAGCTTTAGAACAGATTGTGTGAAACAAACCTTCTCAAGGGAGCAACCAAATGCATTGGACTTTGAGCCGTGGGGATTCTGCCTTCTCACAACCCTGGAGGTGAAACTGGTGCAGTGTCAGACCCAGGAGGTTTCTCCATGTCAGTGTGATGGATGTGGCTGCTGCTGTTCCTTCTGACAGGTTTGGGCAATAGCAAGACTGAACATGAATTCCACAGATGCAGCTGAAGAGGTGCCTGCATGCATGCATGCACACACACTCCCCACTAACGTGTCTGGCCACAAAATCTAAACACAGACACAAAGCAGTCTTGTCATGACTTCCACATAAACACCTACGGCTCTCACATGTGTGAACACAGCCAGCCAGTGCTGTTGTTTTCTCTGCTACTCAAGTTTGGAGTTCCCTAGTGAAAATACTAATACACACAGAGGACTGAAACTCTCTAGTGGAAAATACACTCCAGCCTCTACAGCTGCAGGCATTCTTGATTTTCAGACTGCCTGTGATCCATGTCCTCTTTTCCAGGTGCAAGCATGTAGGTACATATACATAGAGAATGGATAGTGAAATTGCACAGAAAATAGAGAATAATGTGGTTTAGATAAGGCAGACTGCAGTGACAGACAAGTGTACTGATCAGAAGCTTGTTTTCATAATGACTAGCCTTTTCTGTTCCCACCTTCTCTCTCTTTTCCATGCTTTTACTTCTGTGATCAACTTTGATCCCTCCCTTGCTCCAACTTTGTCTCAAGAAAGCCATCTCTAATTTCCTTTTTCTAATTTGTCCCAGTTTAGCTAAATCCATATCGAAATTTGATATTTCTGATACCCTTTCTGTGCCTAAGCTTTAGAGGAAGCTTTCATTATATGGTAGCAGGCAGGATTCCAGCCAGTTTCAGCATTGCATCTTATAGCTAAAAGAGAAATAAAAGTACCTGTTAGACTTTAAACATATTACTGCCAGCTTCACTACTGCGTCTTTGAACCTCCAAAATTCATTCAGCTTTCATCCAGTTTTCTTTTGACCTTTCTGGGCAGACTGTATTTCCTTCTACTTTGTAAAACTTCACTTTATTAATTCAGAAGTTGTAACTTTTAGCAGAAAAATATACTTTAATAGCAAAAATGTATTTGTCAAGTTTCTGCCAGATTCTCCTGGAATCTCATTTTTGTGGAAAGGGTCTATATTCTCAGTGCTCATTGCTCTCATCCGGCAATCACCCAGCTGCAAATTCTGAGTCAGTTTCAAGGCTCTTGGTCAGAATAGTGCTCACATTGTGTTCTGCTTTTTACAACTAATTTAAGTGTGTTTTAGAGCAGTAGGTATTTCCATAGATATTAGAGAAACTGTGCTGTCACAAGCTACAGAACCAATGGTTCTTACTACCGTACCTGAGAGTTCAGTTTTGAAGGCAAAGAGCAAACCTAGACTTGTCTATGGAAACGTCCACTTGCCTGTAGAAAAATATTTGCACTGCAGAAGTGTGTTGCAGATGGAGTGATACACACAGTTATGATCCAGCAACAATTTAAAATTTTATTGAAATGTGAGGTGATTTTAGCAATGCTTAATCAATAACCAATTCTAATATTTAAGGTGATTCAGAACAAAAAAATAATAAAAACACTAACTTCATTATAGATCACAGAATGACAAGATTCAAGCTAAGTTATATTAAAGTATCCTAAAGATATCTACATCTATGTGTACACAAAGCGTGCAAATAAACAAAAATATTTGGTACCAAAAGTGTGAATTTCCACTCTTGTATAAGCAGATGCATATAAGTAAAAGGCAAATGCTTATAAGTTGAGTAACAAATAAAGAAGCTAGCTTATAGGTAAAATTATCCACTTCTCAAGTTTTAGAGCAAACACTCACAATGCATCAGCATTCCTCAACAATTGGACATTGAGGAAGGCTGGCTTCACCCTGGCCTTTCATCAGCAGATGACCACAAGGAGTTGATGCCTGAGAAGCATCCCACCTCAGAGGAGACATTGGTCACAGTCCATTGAAATCCAGAAAACTTAAAAGGGTTTCTCTTTTGGGTCACATATTTATAGGTTCTCGAGATAATTGACTTTTGTCAGAACTATTGTTGCCACAATTCTTGTCAGGTGACCTTGACAGCTTTCAAAGTAAGCTTGTGATTGGGGCAGGATGTATCTCAGGTACATTTTGCAGGCAACAGGAGTTCCAGGTGTGATTAGGGATGCCTAATTGTCCTAGTTAACTGCAATTGGTACCAGATCATTTTGATTTCCTGCTTCAGTAAGCAAGAATAGGCAATGCTATATTGTTTTTTAGCTTGTAACAGTTGTTGGTATAGAATTGTGGTGCCTGCGATGACAACAATATTTGCTGATGTAGCATCTCAGTGCAGCCTAACAAGGGAGTTGCACCACCACAAAATGTCAGTAATAGAAAATGAGCTCAAAACAGATGTAGATGTTAATATTCATGTCAGGGTCTGAAGTGCACCAAATAGACCTTAATAGTCCCCACTGTTGTGTCCCTGTTCAAGCTTCAAGACTGTGCTCTATCTCTCCAGATGCCCCCATCCCACTCCCAAGCACCCTTTGCTGTGGCCCTGCTGTGTCACTATGACCTTGTTGTGAAAGTGACCTGGCTCTGAGCTCCAGTCTGAGCCATGCTCCTTTTCCAGGTCCCTCTCCTGCCTCTGCATCCTCTGAAATAGTCCAGTGATGCCCCATAGCAATCAGATCACTATACAGAATGTCCTTTCAGAGCACAGACCTCTGTGAGATGGGAGGAGAAAATTTGCTCAGGGGAAGAGGAAGTGGGGCTTCTTTCAGGTCCCTAAGGGCACTAAAAACAGTCACTGTCCCTGCTAAGCCTTCACTGGGGCCTTCTGCAACCCCTGCCCATGGTTCAGGACCTCATTTCAGTTCAAGCACAGTCAAGTCTTGACCTAAGTAGTGTTGTAGGTGTGCCTTTCTTAAGCCCTAATGCCTGGTTAGACCCTTTGGACTCCCACTGTAGTCTCATTTCTGACCCATCCCAGATGCTAGAACTACAGATCTACAGGCCTGTACTGTAGATAGCTAATTTCTTATATGGATCCTTTGGACATAGGCTGTAGCTTTTCTCCAGCCCTGACTCCTGAATGAACTCTGGATCTATGTAGTATCTTGTCTTTAGACCTTTCTCTGGTGCTACCTTCTGCTAGTCTTGGCTAGACAATCCACACGGACCTTGACCTGATCCACTGGTGTAGATACTGTATCTGGGATTGTTTAGCTTTTGGAATAAAACAAGTTCATTTATGTCAGCAAACAGTACTGAGGCTAATGAAGACTATATACAAGATTGTCTGGTATGCAGGCATTCATGATATCTGACTTGAAATCTCTAACCTGTTATCATTTCTTTTCCACAAGCTAATTTAAGAAGACACTGAGGATAGATAGTTGTTTTATTTAAAACAAAGAAACAAACACTATATCCCCCCCAAAGAATCTGAATTTTTGTGCAAAATGGGTCATAAAATGTTGATATAGACATTTTTTCCCTTGTTGTACACCACTCATTTCTTTTAATACTCTTTTTTGAGTTCTTTCTATCAACTTACATGAAAAATATCCCCAGACTTCGTAACTATCCTCAACGTTATTAAGACTGCTCTTTCCTAGTCTTCATCATCTCCTCCCAAAGGAAATAATGTACATAGAAGGAAGAGGTCCCTTACAGCTTGTCCAAATGTGAAGTCAGGATTTTTCTGAAGCTTTTTTACCAGAACTGTGTAATGCAACATGGGATCCATGTGTTCTTTGTTAACAGGACAATTTACCAGGAATCAAGTTGAAATTGGTGGTACTTGTAGTATAGGAATATTAGTTCGTATAAATAATATTGACTTAGACTTTTTGCACTTCAAGTATATTTTTTCCTAATTACAAGAAAGAAAAGTCTAAAAGTATCAGTAAAAGTAAAAGCTTCCGTATAATATTGTCTTGTTTAATACACATGACAGTACATATTCTTTCATGATTTATTATATAGTTTACTTATCTATGGATATGCCCATATGAAGGCTGTTTAGGAATTTAAGGCATATGCTATAAGAAGCATTTAGCATAACTGCAGTACGAAAACATACAAGTCTTTTCCTGTTCACAGTTGCACAATGTTCATGCTCTAATGAGGTACTCACTCATCCTGCATAGATGAATCATTCTGCCATTCTGATTCTTTATCATAAGATATATAATTGGCTATTCAGCCTTTCTGAAAGTAGGTAAAACACCACAGACTTCAATCAGTTCATCCCACACACTCAAATACAGATGGGGCTATAGGAAATGAAAGGCAGAAGAGCAATGCATCTATATTGCAACCTTTTTGTTCAGTTTTCTGTCTGGCCACAGCTTACACTCTGCAGTCAATGGAAAGATTAGTTCTAAAGCACAGCATCACTTATTGAAGGTTATGATCATATTCTTTATAAAAACCATCTAAAAAATAAAAGGAAAGATTACTTCTGAGTTTAGTTTGAAGTTCTTTGACGGTATTTAGGAATACCTACCTATCATCTAAATGATCTCCTATAATATAAGAGTTAAAGTTATTGAAGTATAAAATAGGACACATATTGTTACTACAAACAAGAGATTTGATTAAAATCATTGTGACCTCTGCAATTCCTACTAAAATCTGCTAAACTACTGAAAGCCATTGTTAGCTATGCAAGTGTATTTGATTTGTAAATCTCATGTATAGTTGCTACTTCAAAAAAGCCCAAGAACCTCGTTAATTTTTTTCTTTTAAATCAAGAAGTATATCCTGTTTCATTGAAAATAGAGGCAATATACAATATAATGAAGGTAGTACAGGGATCATTACACATTTTTTAAATTCAGTCTGACTGTAGATGAGGCAATTGACTTACATTTTATTTGGCACTGAGGACTAAACAAATCATTTGGGCTTTTTTCTGAAGATAAATAGACATAGATAATTTCTAGCTAGTTGAAGATTAGTCCTGAAAAAATCAAATATTGGTATGACAGCAAAGCTAATAAAAAAAAATCATTCACATGTTGTCTCTGCAAAAATGTTGTATCATTTGGACATCTGATAATTATTTAGATTATTAATTTATGAGTATTGCTTATTTCAATGACAAACTAAAGACGCAAGGTATGTGTTCTGAGGAGCACACAATATTGAGAAAAGA
The DNA here is from genome assembly GCF_000695765.1 of Mesitornis unicolor. Taxonomy (NCBI): domain Eukaryota; kingdom Metazoa; phylum Chordata; class Aves; order Mesitornithiformes; family Mesitornithidae; genus Mesitornis; species Mesitornis unicolor. The sequence goes on from NW_010168918.1 coordinate 11,204, forward strand.
TGCACAAATACATGATGGGAGATAGGATGAAACAGGATGGAAAAAGTAGACCAAATCAATCAGTATCTCAGTCCTGTTGTCCATATTATATCAATATATGACCTTACAGTATATTTAAAAAAAAAAAAGAATGATTAGATAGTTAAATCCATATGCAGCAGCATTACGTTATGTGCAATGTCCTAAATTCATGTCATATCTTTCAGTCGTTTTTCAGTGTCTTTCTTGACTACTTTTACAATTTTCTCCTTCAGAAACAGTTGAAACTTACAGCAGATAAAACTTCGTTATCACTGGTTGACTGAGAAACAACTATTTCTTCAGTTTTGAAAAGACTTTAAAACATTTAGAGTTCTTTTCGCACAAAATAATTGAAATACTAGAAAACAGGGTTTAGAATGGTTCCTGAGTGGTTTCTACTTCAAATTTTTGTTCCAGAGCAAGAAGAACTACTCCTCTCTGTTTTTAAAGGATTCTCTCCAATATAAAATATAATAAAACCATAAAAAGTACTACAGTATTAATCTATTTTCTACAATATTCCTTAATATTCCTCTCCATACAAAAGAGTGATCTTGAACCAGATTAGCTAGAACTGTTCTACTCCTATACACTGCTTTGCTACATAGCTCATGGTAGACACTCTGATAATGATTTAATAAAGGCAGTGACAAAAAAGTAACTGCCGACTATATATCAACACTAGGTACTACTAATAACTGTTCCAAAAGGCAACATAAAACAAAACATAGGATTCAGAATTAGTTACCTTTCTACTGAATGAAGAAAGAGCAGATAGCAAGTTTTCAATTTTCTGCTCACCTCTGAGTGACAATAGAAGCTCTCAGGTCCCTAATCTGCAATTAGTATTTTTTGCTCTTTCCTGTTTAAAGTCTCTGAAAAAATGGAAAGGCAGTTTTGCAGGCCACTAGGCTAATGCTTCATTAGCTTGAAACTGCTGATATGCAGTGAGATGCTGAGGTTGTAAACCACCATGAGATAATTTAAAAGCCTTTGGATGGTAGACACAGCAAAAACTGTGTAGTATCACAGTATCAACCATATCACCTTTATTGTACTCTCTGTTAAGTTTTGTTTTTGATAATGCACAAGAGACCCAAGAAGAGCTAGCATTTATCCAGTGTACATGAACAAGGAACCAGGATGCAGAAGTGAACTAGGAAATTGTTATTTTTCAGTATAGATTTATCCTGTAAATTCCTAGACTTATAACTGTGACCTAGTAAGCATCCTTATTCTCAGCTTTGGGAATGCATAGATTCCAGGGTCCCTGAGATGACTTAGGAGAGCTAAATGACAACCATCAGACATACAGCTCCTGGAATTTTTAAGCTCCAGGCTACATGGCGGACAGCGTAAAAACCACATTGCTGCATGACATCTGGGCAAGTAACATTCCAGATTAGCATTCTCCTCTTTGCCCCATTTTTACGGTCCAAAAAACAAGGCAGATTTCTCTGCAAATTTGCCTTTCATTTGAGAAAAGTTCAATAAAGTCATTATGAGAAAGCAAAGCAAAGCAAAGCAAAGCAAAGCAAAGCCAAGCCAAGCCAAGCCAAGCCAAGCCAAGCCAAGAAAAGAAAAGAAAAGAAAAGAAAAGAAAAGAAAAGAAAAGAAAAGAAAAGAAAAGAAAGAAAAATAAAACTAAGAAAAAGTTTGACAGACATATTCTTTTTTTTAATGGAAAAAACATTTGTCAAATGATATCTGCTTTAACATGGAAAAATCTGTCTAGTTCTGTCAAAGTTCAGTAATTAGTGAATACACTGCTCAAACAGACTGTAATGGCCCATATGGGAATCAATCTAAAGAAATGCAAGAATTTATTTTATTTCAGATATATCAAAAACTTATAAATGCATATCTATCACTCTGTGTAAATTTCAATCAAGAATAATAAACTTTAATTTTCTTTTTATTGCAGAACTGTGACAAACTGCATGAAATTTTCATGTGCAGACAACTGTCTCTTTATTTGACATTATCTACAGCCAGAAGACTGATAAACTTCCAACTATTCGAAATACTTTTGAACTATTTCTTTCCTTGTTACAAATTCTGTTTAAATGTCTGTAATGTTGCTTGTTGGTGACATTTTCAGAAGCAGTTATGAAACTTGATTTCATCAATTTGGCATAAATTAAGAAAACTTGAATGTAGAAGATAGGCATTGAATATCTATGTTTTTACTAAATTACTGTTTAAAGATACAGCGTTCTGTATAGTGAGACAAGAAATAAAAGCATTAATGTTACAATGCCAGACTTTTTTTCTTCCTTCTTCTTCTTCTTTTTTTTCTTCTTTTTTCTTTTTTAAATGACCACACTTGTGAATGGAACAAGTATGAAGGCTGCCAGAAAAACACTTTTTTAGGCTTTTGAAGCTGGCTGTAGTGAATAATTACTCTGCAGAGGTTACATAACAGGTTTGGGGTTTGAGGAAGATAATTCAATTTTTAACATCTTTGAATAAATTACTCTTTGATCTCTTCTCTTTCTTTTTGCTTTAAGGCTAGACTTACTAATACAAAGATTATTTCTAGTAAATAAAAAAGAAAGATTCCAGTGACTGGTCTTCCAAACTTATTTCAGTATTGATTTTGAAATATATATATATTCATATATATTATATA
>NW_010168919.1:0-350 GCF_000695765.1 Mesitornis unicolor
TCATTTGTTGGTTTCTTACAGGATTTTCAATTTATTTCTTTCTCTTCCCCAAAATACCCCCCAGAACTGGCAGGTACCTAATGTACTGAAGGTACTTAGTTGCTATTTTTCCTCTCCTCTTTGCCAAACTGTTCTAGATCTAAGTGTGCATAAAGCTTTTTGGTTTGACAGAGGGCATTTTAAAACCTGGTTTTGCAAACTGTTCCTGTCTCCAGTGGATCGTACGGGCACCTTAAACCCAAATGCAGCACTACTCTGACGTGACAGATACATGCATTCGGATCTGGATTAAGCGCTCTGAATTAATTTTTGCTTCAAACATGACAGAGAAGGAAACTTCTAAGGTAGCA
>NW_010168919.1:533-1513 GCF_000695765.1 Mesitornis unicolor
TTGTGGAGTCGAAAATGCCAGGCTGCATGCGGCTGAGGCAAACCAAGTATAAAGTTGTTTCAAAACAGGGACAAAGCCAGTAGGAAACTAAGAGAAAAAAACCTCTTCAAAGCTGGGATGATAGAAAGAAAAAAAGAAGAGAGAAAATAATAGACCTTTTAAAAAAGTACAGGCCCACAACATTCACTTAAATAGCACGAGAAGCTGTCTGGCAGATTAAGACATGAGAAAGGAGGGTGTATGAGACACCACCAGCTCGTCCCCATGCTTCAGGCTATTTAAAAGATTGGTTTTCCCTCTCCACCTCCTACTTTCCCTTCTCGGGCAGAATTTCGTGCTGTCTCCCACACAAACTATCTGGATGTTTTGCAGTCAGACCCCTTCTGATTGACTTGGGTCGAATTCACGCCTCCTAGGGATCTTTCCAAAAGAAGCACAGTCCTAAAGAATAGGAAAACTGCATCCAAAAAAAGAGCACAACTTGTATTAACCATTTCATGCCTCCTATCCTTGCAAAATACCGCGTGCTTTTGGATCAGTTCAGGTCAACGGCTGAAGGAGGGCACAGGTACAACTGAACGTCTCTTACGGATAAAATCACCTCCCTACATTCAACAAGTCCAAACCCACAGAGACAACAAGGACGACCCCGGTCCCTAATTTGGGTAAGGTCACGGTACACCAGCTGACTGCTTTTTCTCCCTTTCAGAATTGCTCTCTGATGAGATCCTGATAGCAGAAAGCGGGCAACGTTTATACAACACTCGTTGTGTATAACACTCGTTTATACAAGAACAGTTCATAGGTGAGGAATAAAGGCAGCAGGGGGGCAGGGGAGGAAATGCAGTAAGGGGTGCTGAATTAGTGCTAAAAGTTCCTCTCTTCTATCAAATCGTAATGCAGCTGCTTTCCCTGAAGACAGTGGTACGGGTTTCACAAACAGCAGGACATTGCTAATTTTCCTTCTTATTCTTAACTGT
>NW_010168920.1:0-332 GCF_000695765.1 Mesitornis unicolor
CAGGGGGGTGAGACCTTCAGGGGGGGACCAAAACTGGGGATAAGGAGGGAGCGAGGGGGTGAATCCCAGGGCTGGGATGGGGGGATCCCAATTTTGGGGGGTCTCTGCTCCATCCAGGCTCAATTTGGGGGGTCCCGGTCTGGGATATCCCAATTCTGGGGGGTCTCAGCTCCATCCAAGCTCAATTTGGAGGGTCCTGGTCTGGGGACACCCCAATTCTGGGGAGTTTTGCTCCATAAAGGCTCAACTTGGGGGTCCCAGTCTGGGGATACCCCACTTTTGGGGGTCTCAGCTCCATCCAGGCTCAATTTGGGGGTCCTGCTCTGGGGATA
>NW_010168920.1:426-1641 GCF_000695765.1 Mesitornis unicolor
TCCTGCTCTGTATATATCCCATTTTTGGGGGTCTCAGCTCCATCCAGTCTCAATTTGGGGGTCCTGGTCTGCGGTCTTCACTCCATAAAGGCTCAATTTAGGGGTCTTGGTCTGGGTATATCCCACTTTTGGGGGGGTCTCTGCTCCATTGAGGCTCAATTTGGGGGGTCCCAGTGTGGGTATATCCCATTTTTGGGGGTCTCAGCTCCATCCAACCTCAATTTGCGGGGTCCCAGTCTGGGTATATCCCATTTTCAGGGGTCTCAGCTCCATCCAGTCTCAATTTGGAGGTCCCGGTCTGGGGTCTTCACTCCATAAAGGTTCAATTTGGGGGTCCTGGTTTGGCTATACCCCACTTGTGGGGGTCTCAGCTCCATAAAGGTTCAATCTGGGGGGTCCCAGTCTGGGTATATCCCATTTTCAGGGGTCTCAGCTCCATCCAGTCTCAATTTGGAGGTCCCGGTCTGGGGTCTTCACTCCATAAAGGCTCAATTTAGGGGTCTTGGTCTGGGTATATCCCACTTTTGGGGGGGTCTCTGCTCCATTGAGGCTCAATTTGGGGGGTCCCAGTGTGGGTATATCCCATTTTTGGGGGTCTCAGCTCCATCCAAGCTCAATTTGGGGGGTCCTGCTCTGGCTATACCCCACTTGTGGGGGTCTCAGCTCCATCCAGGCTCAATTTGGGGGTCCTGGTCTGCGGTCTTCACTCCATAAAGGCTCAATTTAGGGGTCTTGGTTTGGGGTATCCCACTTGTGGGGGTCTCAGCTCCATCCAAACTCAATTTGGGGGGTCCCAGTCTGGGTATATCCCATTTTCAGGGGTCTCCGCTCCATTGAGGCTCAAACTGGGGGGTCCCAGTGTGGGAATACCCCACTTGTGGGGGGTCTTCACTCCATAAAGGTTCAATTTGGGGGTCCTGCTCTGGGTATACCCCACTTGTGGGGGTCTCAGCTTCATAAAGGTTCAATCTGGGGGGTCCCAGTGTGGGGATATCCCATTTTCGGGGGGCTATCCCACTTGTGGGGGGTCTTCACTCCATAAAGGTTCAAATTGGGGGTCTTGCTCTGGGTATATCCCATTTTCAGGGGTCTCAGCTCCATCCAGGCTCAATTTGGGGGGTCCTGGTCTGGGGACACCCCAATTCTGGGGGGTTTCACTCCATAAAGGTTCAAATTGGGGGTCTTGCTCTGGGTATATCCCATTTTCAGGGGTCT
>NW_010168921.1:0-24591 GCF_000695765.1 Mesitornis unicolor
GTTCTGTGATTCTGTGATTCTGTGATAATGAAGATGTTATATGGTACTGGTCCCAGTATCAGCCCCTGTGGTGCACCACTAATGATTGGCCTCCAGCCTGGAGAGGCTGAGAGAGCTGGGACTGTTCAGCCTGGAGAAGAGAAGGCTAAAGGGGGACCTCATCAGTTTATATAAATATACAGAAAAGAGCAGGAAAACAAAATTCTACAGGTAGGCATATGATCTCAAAATGTGCTTACTCACTGCAAGACTAACAGGGAACCGTAAACAAGATTTTAGGATGTGTATTCTCTACAAAGGCCAAAATACACAGACTTAATCAACAAAGGATGCAATAAAACAACAGGGACATTGTTTGCATTTCACCGTGAGAAGCATTTTTAGCATTCAGGGAGTGACTGTACAAATCATTAAAATTAATGGGAATTGCAAGACCGAGTTTTCTACATGAGACACTTTTCCTCTCCGTGAAATTTTAAAGACTGTTTATTACTCTTAGTCAAAAAATAAACAGATGGTTTATAGTTCTCTGGTGCTGAGTTATATCAATATAAGAAAAGAATAATTATATTCTTCGGTATCAGTCTGCTGAGCTCTGGAGAGCCCCCTGGAGCTCTGCTGCTGGTGTTAGCAAAAGGCTGAACAGTATAAGGTACGAAGTTGACTCTTTTCATTTCAGTTAGTATGAGAGCTGTAGGAATCAATCAACATTTCTTCTCACCTTTTCTTTTTTTTTCCTTTTCTTTCCTTTTTTGCTTTTCCTTTTCCTTTTCCGTTTCCTTTTCCTTTTCCTTTTCCTTTTCCTTTTCCTTTTCCTTATCCTCTCCTTCCGTTTCCCTTTTTTCTTTTTTATTTCTTTTTTCCTTTTTCTTTTCTTTTTTCTTTTTCTTTTTTCTTTTTTCTTTTTTTCTCAGTGACTCTGAATCCCATAAATCCATATTCCCAACATTCCTGTCTCATAGAGTGCATTCATTGCCTTGTGGATTGCACCATAAGAAGACTATTTTCAAAAGGTCACTGGTATCTGACAGCTAATTAGGGATTGTTCTCATACTCTTTTGCTACTCAAATGTGAAATTGTTTGCAAATGGAATTGTCTGCAGGACAGACAGAGTTTGTTGGTATTAAAGAATTTTACAGCTTAAAACAATAGGTCACTACAAAGCTATTCCATAATCATTGTAACATTTGACTGAAAAGAAACTAAAGTCACAGGATTCTATTACATCTCAGACAAAACTGGATTCCTTGTTCAAAAGTCTAGAAATATTATTTTTTGTAAATATATGAGGAGTTGATTATTGAATATAAAGAATTTCAGCACTGCCTGTTGTTTACAGGCTCAGAGAACACTGCCTTTCAGTAACACATTAAAGTTTTTTCACCAGAATAGGATATTTTTTGCTCACTCCTCCATCTCTCACTGATACTAAATACTATGTTAACTTTTAGTTTTAATCTGTTCATGCCCTGCTGCCTTATCCAGTTCCATATAGCTACTACAGTTGTGCCATCTTGTGGCCTGCACAAAGCTTGGAAATTAATCAGAAGTGTAAGAACTTGTCACCAGCCAAAGCCAAGCAGCACAACTGAGACAGCACCCCCGAAGCAAGGGTCCAAGCGCCCTGTTAAGCAGGGAATGCTTCACAGATACGTGCCCAAACCGAAGTTTCAGGTCTTCAGGCTCCTGGCTTGGCAGGCAAGGAGGGCAAGGGCTATCATTGTGGTCATGTCCAGAGACCTTTTCACCTGGAGTTTATTCAAATTATCAGTAATTTAGAGCAAAAGTGAATGTAAGCTTTTCTATAAGGTCCTGCATTTTTTTCCAAAGCAGAGGATTTATAACCAACCCTCCACTGTCGCAGCCCAGCTTAGGTTGTGGATATGAATGTTGGTCGCTGTTCCTTATTGCGGGCTTGTTGCTCTTCTTGTTGCTATTCTTTTTTCTCGTTTTTTTTGGGACAGCAGCAGATGGGTCCACAGGGCCTAGTGAGATTTGATTCCAGCTTCACATATATCTCCAGAGCAAAGAAATTGCTTGTTCTGGTGCAGGACTGGCCCTTTAATCCCAGCGTTAATAAGCTGTGCTTAGAGAGCAGTTTCTCCCATTGAAAAAGAGAAGAAGTGATTTTACTAACTGTCATGCAATTTAGTATCCCTTGCACTTGTGTGTCGAGCTGCAGATTAGAAATGCCTTGTGTCTTCTTTCTCCCACTGCAGGATGGTAGTGTTCAGGTTGGCCCTTCCATACGCTGATTAGCTGCCATACTAAAATTGTGTGCAGTGTTATGTACCTCCACTGGGAGACAGCCTTTTCCCGATAGTTATATTGTTTTTCCTATTTTCCAACCTAAACATATTCATGGTCAGATTATTCCCATGTACTATTGTTTTGAGTAAAAAGTATTTTTTCTTCCCTGAGGTTTGATCTTGATAGCTTTACAGAGAATAATTGCTTCTTCTTTCATCCTTGGTTTTGCTAGACTAAGCTAAACTCTTTAGTATTCCTCTCATCCAGAGAAGCTGTCCACTCCCTCATCACATCTGCCTTCTCTGCACTGGTTCGTGTTTGCTCCTCCTTTTCAAAGCAAGGGACATCTCCAGAGAGTGTCCTTCTCTGGAGATATTCAAAACCCGCCTTGACACAATCCTGTGCAAACTGCTATAGGTGAACCTGCTTTGGCAGGGTGGTTGGACTAGATGATCTCCAGAAGTCCCTTCCAACCCCTACCTGTGATTCTGTGATTTTCCAAAAAGAGATAACAAGGAAAATGTCATTATATATTTCCTCTTTGTTTCTAGAACTACATTCTAGGTACCTACTGCTTTCTGCTTTCTAGATACCTTCACTTCTTTGAAAAGAAATCCTTTGTCCGTCACCTCCCCAAATGACAAACTCCCAGTCTGTAATACAAATCTTATTGCAGGTCCAAAGGGTGTGATTTTACAATGTATTTGATGGAAGCTTATCACAGTGACTGCTGTGAGTCCATGCCCTAAAGTCCTCTAGTTCCTCCTGAATAATACTGCAGTCTACTGCTATGTTACATCTGCTATTTTAATGAATTTTTTTTAAAAATAATGTTAGAAATGATAGTACTGTGTTCATTATTGTCTTCCAACTATTACAGGACCCTATTTTCTTTACCAGTTGAAAGATGACCTCACAGTGCTATCGATTGAACATGAGTCCAGAAGGTTTTGTGGTGTTTGTGTGGCCCTGTGGAGCTCTTCTGAAAGTGTCCATGCTTGAGGAAAGTGGGAGGCATTGCCACCCTTGCACTTGCTGAGCACTGAAGCCCTCCCTGAAGAAAACCTTTGCAGCCCAATTGAGGAGTTCCCAAAGAGGAAGGGAAGCGGCTTGCCACATGGGCTCCCTCTGGCTGGGTGACCCAGCTCAGGGTACAGGTCAGTATTGCATTTGTTTGCTGAGCAGCCCTGGAGCATCTGGTTAAAAAAAAACCCTCAGGAACCTACAGGGTTGAGGAGAACGAACAGCATAAGTACTGCTACAGAAGATGACTGGACCAACCACAAATCCTCCAGGATCTCTACTACAACCTCCTTCCAGCACAGTCATTCTCCTTCCAACAGAATCAGATTGTCATCTGCCCCGTTCCAAGTCTCATGCCCTTTTATAGGTCCTTTCTCATTTATCTAACAGATACAGTCCCAAGTGGCAGCACATTAAATGTTTTCCTGAAGTTCAGATAGATGAGATCTGCATTTCCTATTCAGATCTGTTAGCACATCAAAGAAGCATAGTCTGGCATGATCTACCATTGGTAAACACATGCTGCCTTTGATCTCATTTTCTATTAACCTCTGTAAGCTAAAATTATAATAGATGTGCAGTGTTTCTAATTGGACTCCCATGAGTCTCATTTTTATTTCTACTTTAATGGCTTCCTTTTGTTCTCTTCACATTTGTTTTTGACTATCAATGTGAGTATAAATAAATAAACATGTCATGTTCCTCAAAATGGGAGAATAACAGCTGGCTTTGCTGAACTCCATTAATCTACAGATCAGGTACAGCTCTGGCTACAGCCTTAGGAAATGCTGTTCTCACATCTGCTTCAGACTGCGCTGGAGAAGTCAGGACAGACATATCCCATGGAAAGGGCCTGGGACGAGGGCTCCCTGTGTCCCAGCTGGGCTGCCTGGGACAGCTGTGGGCAGGCCTCCAGCCACAGCAGCAAATGCTCTGACTCCAATGGCCCTTGCTATCGAGCCTCTGAATAGCACATGCTTCTCATATTTTTGTTTTAAATAGCCTACTCTTGTCTTAACTCACAGAGATCTGTTATTTTCCTCTTCTCATCTGCTGTAATTTTGCTGTAAAAAGCTTGTGAAACCCAAACTGTTTTTGCCTTTCAAGCAGAACGAGCCAGGCTGCAGGCACACTCTGGTCTCCCAACTGAACTCTGATCTGCCATGAGAGAAGCATTCCTCCTTTAATTTAGATTTTACTTTGTACACTGCAACCTAATACTGCCCAGCCAAAAGCTTTAGGGAATTTTCTCCAGTCTCTCCTAATTAAAGTGCTTGAACAGCATATTTTCAGCAAACGTGCCTTCTGGCTCTCAGAGTGGACTAGAATAGTAATATTTGAATACTCTTTCCAACTTTCCACATTAAAGCGTTTGCACAGAACTAAACAAGTACATCATTGAACGTGCTTGTGAACAATGGATTTGACAGAAGCTGTAATACATTAAAATTACATAGATAAATACTCGGATCGTTCTCCCTAACAATGTAAAATGAACAGGAAATTTATGTTTTCTTCTTTAGAAAATAGAGTTTATAAATCTCTAATTTATATTGTGAAGTACAAATATAGTGCCTATGTTAATTTGAACTAATTTTGAGTTTATTATAATTAAGTAAAAATCACAATTGTAATCTGATGAAACAGCATGAAGGTAGCATCAATGTAGCTTTGTTTTATTGGCTTTGTCATTCCCAGTGAGTTTCTGAAACTAAGTGCTTTAGAAATTCTGAATCTTACCTACCAAGTCATTAAAACAAGAGATTTAAAGCTGTGCAGAGATAGCCTCCTATTCTCCTCTGCATAACATTCAGCAATTTTTTTTAGTCTTTAGAAAGCTGTGGTGAGTGGTAGAAGTTTACCAGTCACATCTGGTTCCCATCTTATATTCTTTCCTTTCCCCTCATTTTGCATTGAAATTACTACAACTGAAAGGAATAAAACAGGTTAAATGAGAGCAGCAGAAATACATACACATACACAAATTCCATCTGCACAAAGAGCATTGCCCACACTAAGCCTTCCTCAAGGTGAAGAATTTGGGAGTTAACAAGGGTAACTGGCATTTCTGGTGAATTTGAAATGATGAAAGCAGTTAAGAGGTTGATGACCGAAGACACCTATGAATGGGCTATCAATTTCTACAAACCACAAATAAAGCAGGGAAAGTGCTTACATAGAAAATGCTTACACTGGCCATATGAAGACAAGCATGTGCACTGTTTGAAGAAGCTGGCACCTTAGTAGCACTGTGAGCTACTAAGTACTAGGCTCATCTTTAATAACTCATAGCTGTTGGCTCCTGATTCTGTTTCTCAAGGTAGAAAGTGACTGAATTATCAGAAAAGATTACGAGGAAAGAGCTTTAGTGAAGTGAGTATAAGATGTGATGTCTGTGATGGATACAATGCACAAAAAATAACAAAGTGCTAGATTTAATCCTTTCCCCATCTGTCTTCACTCAGAACTTGATTTGTCAACATGAATATTCTTAGACAATTCCATTTTCTTGACTGAGAGGGGATTTAGAGTCTGAAACCCTTGTATGGAAGAGAAAGTTTATGGAGATGTATGGCAGCTGTAATTTTGCCCTTTTATATTTTTTTCCTAAACATTTGCAGGATCCCAGCTGATGCCTCTTTTATCTATAACAGACAAAATCCTCATAGCCCTTGGTCCAGAGGAGTCTCTCCCTTCTGCTGCCTTTGCACTTGTGTTATCCCCATGCCAGCTTCTTTCTCACAAATCTTCTTGCTTTGCACTGTGCAAAGCATCATATGGATGATCCTGGTCCTGACTGACCATCCTGGTCCTGACCATCCTGCCTACCTGCTCAGCACACACATATGGAAAACAGGAGTCTGCCTGAGAGTTGGCACGCACCAGAGGAACTTCTGCACTGAATTTAAGAACAGCTGGCAGATGAGTTTTATAAACTATCCCTTCACGTTCTGTAGCTCACTGTGCTGTGCTACTTGGCTCTTGCATTTGTCAATAAAATGGCCATTTGAGGCAGAGTCGTTAACTCTCAGCTTAGCCTTAATTAACAGCAAAGATTTACCATCCCCTCTTGCTCTGTGTTGTCAACAATGAGGAAGGTACAGGCAGCTGAGCAGTAAACATAAGTACTTATCACGTGAAAAGGAAGCAAATAATATCTGTGACATTTTAAAGCCACTAAAGCAGCCCTTAGTAAAAGAACATCACCACTGCCCATGGGAGCCTCTGCTAACCCTGGACTACCTAAAGTAAGGGCAAAGATGTGTTTGTAGAAGGATAAAGCCCTGGGCTTGCTGGAGGGGCTGTGGTCAGATATTACGCATTTCACTGACTTGGCTGCAATGAGGGTGTGCACCCTCTCCTCCTCCCGAGGACAATGTGCGTTATTTGCTATGCGAGTGACATTCACAGAATGTGTTGGTCTCCACTTTATAACTCCAGTGTACTTCAGCCATTGCTTTGGTTGCCCAGACTGGTGGTGGAAGACCCATCTCCGGAAGCATTCAAGGTCAGGTTGGAGGGGGCTCTGAACAACCTGATCTAGCTGAGGATGCTCCTGCTCACTGCAGGTGGGTTGGATTAGAAGACTTTTAAAGGTCCTTTCCAACCCAAAACCTGCTATGATTCAACAATTCTTCAAGCATCCTCCTTTGGTGGGAAAGCTGTGCTGTCTGCACGGTGCGTACTCTGTCTAATCCTATCTCCTTGCCAAAGGTCAGATTTCCATATGTGTGCTCAGTAATAAATGTCTGCAATCTCTGGCAGATAAACCTTGATTCTTGTGTTGGTATTTGTTTTACGCTTGTTTTTTTCCTGTCCTTCAGAACAGATGTTGAGTCAGAATCTATCAAAACCAGCCTGGCAATATTTGTCAGTGGTTATCTCTGACAGTTTCACACCCAGAAACCCTTTGCTTTGACTTCCTTTGGCCCTGCTTTGTCCTGTCCATACCTATAGCTGAGCATTATTTCTCAGCTCCCTTCCCTCTCTTCGAGAAAATGGACAACCAGCTAAAGCAAATCTCCATCCACTTCATTTTTAAGAGCAGACTGGGAAATTACACAACAGGTCTGCAATGCGACTCCATCCTCTCTCTAATTCCCTATTACCCTAAAGAGAACCAATTAATTTTTTCACCATGCTCCAAGTACATCCGTTCTTTGGAAAGCTTTTTCCAGTTAATAGAGATACTGTCTGTGTGTTTTGCAACTTCAAGCCTTATTTCTCCCTCTTAATTTTTTTAGTTAAGCTTCTTTTTCTAATCTACCCGTTTCTCTCTGATCACCTCTTAAAAAGCAGAAGGGCCTCATGCAGCTAGCACTTACTTCAAACAGATGAAACTAGATTTAAAGCTGGGGTGTCCTGTAGGTTCACAGCATTTACTGGTATAGATTGGTCTCAATATTTAACCCTTAGACAATCTTCAAGCAACTAAATGCCACATACAGGGAGCTGTAATGCGTTGTAATACACGTTTTTACTGGCAGATGGGGTAAGAGAATCATACCTAGAAACAGTGGCAGTTGTGGTGGTATAAGTGTCTGTCTGCAGTATTTGTATAATTGAGTTTCAGATGAACAGAGTATATAAAACAACAGATAAAATTAAAAAGGTAAGAAAATTATTGTAGGAAAAATTCTCCTTTGGGAAAAGAAGCTTCATTAAAAACTAAACCATCTGAAAAATGCACTGCTTTTCATTAAATTCTATGATTAAAAGAAATGAAAAGCATTTTAACAATGTCAGTGGGATTAATTTTGATCCTTTTCAGAATAAATTGTCATGTTTGAAACTCAAAGCTCTTTACTTGTTAATTATCTTAGGGCAATACATCTGAAATTTCCTGAAACAGCATCTCCTCAAGAAACTTGGGTTTTAAGAAACTATAAAAAGTTGGGTTTATTCCTATTCAGAATGAGGACAACTTTCAAAGAGTCTGAATTTTCCTACAAATTATAATTGCTGAGCAGATGAAAATAATTGCAATGATGTTATAGCAAAAGTAATTTGAAAGTCTCAGTATAGACAATAAAAAAGTTTAGAAATTAATTCTGCGCTGATGGATTAGTAGCCACATTCTCTCATCCCTTCTGTCAATGTAAAATCTTGTGGGAGAGGTAATACTAACATTTTTTTTCTCTCCAGAAAAAAGCCAAGTGCTCTTGGTGTCTCATTCTCTTGCTGATATAAATTTAAGACCAATGTTGATCTAGATCTGTACCATTGTAAGTTATGACTGAATTCAACTATGCTGTGTTTATTTTAATGCTGAGGACCTTCAGGACTTCTCATAAAATGTGCTGGTGTAAAATGGTAAATATCCACCAGTGGAACACGTTATTGGGCCATACATCAGAGCTAGTTATTTTGTTGTTAATCTTACAATCCACAAATGACTTCTGTCCCTTGCATCAGCATCAGTTAAAACTTCTGAAATCTGCTGATTTTGGGAGCTTTACTAATAGGTCATGAGGCAGAGTAAAATACTGGCTAGTTCTGCTGCCTACACAGTTTTAACAAATGAAGTTAAAGCTTTGCTTTGTTTCCAAAATAAGCAAATTCAAGCAAACCTATAGAGAAGAAGAGTATGATTAGTCTCTGATGATACTTGCACAATTTTCAACTGGGTTAGCACATCTCTATTTACATTATAGCTATGTACAGGCACAATTACCTTTCAATTATCAAAATGGTGACTGATTATTTATTATCATATATAGCATTTACTAGTGTTAGTGGGAACTGTACTGCTGGGATAATCTCCCATTGCTCTGCTTACATCACCTCACCATCCCTTGTTATATCCATGCCAACACAGGCCTCCCCTCTCCTCTGCCTAAGTTCAAAATTGCTTTTGTCTGGGTACCAGGCTCTGCTCTGCTTCATTCCCGCACCCACTACCATTATTCCTGTTAATATCCACACAAATCAATACACTGGAATGAAACAGTTGATCATTGAGTGCTCTGCCCAGCAGAAGAGGTTTTGCACTTGGGCAGTGTGTAACTGCTTTTGATTCTCCCTTTTGTTGGAGACTTTCTCTCTCCTTCATGCAGTGGCCCATTCCTTCTGCTTACTTTACTGAGTAACTCACATGAGAAAACAACAGCATAATGGGGAGTCCTGCTTAGTGAAAGGGTTTCTCAAGATGGCCTAATTATTTGGCAGCCATACTTGTTAAAGCCAGGCTTATGGGTCCAAATGCAAGTCTTTGCTTTGGTTTTGCACTTCAAAAACAGCAACCAGAGGTGTGCTTGATGCTTATGAAGTGGTTTCTAAAATCAAACTCTCTCTTCTTCTCCCTCCTCTTCCTTCCCTCCTCCTTCCCCAGATTCCACTGACAAGTCCTTTGTGTAATTATAACATCTATATTAATACAATTAGTACTAATGAAGATCTCCATCCGTTTGAAGGATAAAAGAGGTTTTTGACAACAGAAGGAAGAAAATATGGTGAAGGATCATTACATCCAGAAGACAGTGTCTACAATTTGGACTGGGAGAAGCTCTATACCCAAATACAAGACAGGCTGCATAAACTTGGTTTGGGAAAACCAGCTTTAGAACACAAGGGATGGCACTCCAATTTGTCAGGAAAATCCCTTGCAGTTAAGGTATTGCATTTTTGAAATACTAGAGTTTAGCACAGTATGAGTTTGGCAGCTGTTGAATCCTAAAAGAAAAGGATAAAAGAATTTATACTTCCTTGTTGCATAGACAATTTTACCATCAAAGCAGGCAAGACATTTTTATTCCTCTCCTTCCTTTGCTTTTGTGTGTATATTGCAGGAACTACAGTTTATAGACTCTCAAACAGTCTGTAAACACTAGAAAAAAATGATTACATGGTTTGGCAGAAGTTCTGAGAAAAAAGCAGCAGTGGAAAGGCATTTGATGCCCATTTGTTGGCACAGCAGTAAATATGAACAGAACCATGCATGGAAACTTCTTCTGTGAGCTGGGAAAAAGCATCAAGACACTCTGTTTCCCATAGAATTTCCTACTTAATTAGCGGCAAAATTACAGAACTATTCTTTTTCTCCCTTGCTAAGAATATTACAAGGGTTCAGGCATCCCCACCCTCTGGCACTCCTGAGAGATCTGTTCTGCCAGTCATTCCCAGCTGAGCAGGTCCTGAAGTCTCTCATGTTCCTGGGCCAGAAATCCTGCTCTCTCGTAGGCTTCAGGTAGACTTAGAAATGCTTACAAACCCACTGCTAAGCATTCTGAGTATTTCTCAAAGCCTGCTCTCCCAGTTTTTTTACTCATGGCTTCCTTTTCCAGTGTCCTTTATCACAAAGAATAAGGCTTAATAATTTGCTTTTGCCATGCAGTAAAGAGAATGTTCCAGGTGCTGAATAACCTGAACTAACCAGATTATTTAAACATGTTTTAATTGCAACAGAATCCAAATAAAACACAAGCACATCTTTTATTGGATGGGGTCTATTTGCACTGCTCTTTCTCTCAGACTCTCCAGCTCTGAGTATTCCTGTTTTCCTTTTCTTCAGTCTCCAGCAGTAAAGCTGACTGGATAAAGCTAAATGGTCTATACAAAGAACCCTATACCCTACTTAGAGTGAGTAAACTTTCTAAAAAGTGTCTAGAGATGGGAAAGACACTAAGGGTTTGTATCAAGGTCTCATTCATGGCTGTCTCTGCTCACCATGGCCAAAATCTCTCTGGATAATGCAGAGCTGCTCATTCCTGGGTCTCTTCCCAAGAAGGAACCTGGCCTAATTCAGGGAGTGATGGAGAAGTGTGAGCGTGTCTCCATTCACTCCCTGAAAATGGCTGAGAGTTGGTCATACAGAAGCCACTGTATTTGTTGTAATTTACTCTTCTTTCTGTACAGTTAATAGTATTTTCTTTCTCCTCCCTCTCGTAAATGAAATCACAAAGCATATTTTTTCAGTATCAGAAGACCCCATGCTGCTGTGCTGTGGGAGATTCATAGGGGACGAGTCCTCAACAGGACCCTGGACTCATATTGCATACAATACAGTTGAAACCAAGACTTTATTATAAAGGACAAAGATTAATAGTATGTTCGCTGGGAAAATCTGACTGGCATGCTGATATTCTGAACATTAGATGAGGACAGACACTATAAATCATAGTGGGGTCATGTCAGATTTAAGCAGATTAGTTTCACTTTGAACCACTCCTAAAAGGTAGTGGCATCTTTAGACAGGGTAATTTTTAGTATTTTTAAACGAGTCTCACTGCATGCTGAAAAGTATCTGTCATGAAAGCTGCCTAGGAGAGGGCCTTCAAATTTATCTTTTGATTTTTGTCATTTGATAAACAAGTGCTTTTTCAGGAGCTGGCCTGCATTGGCTAGCTAATAAAAGCTCTGAAGTAAAAATAGAAGAATTATTTCCTGTTTTATTTTTAACCTGACTCATGACTTAATTACGTTTTATTGATGATACAGTCCTTGGTTTTTTTATTTTTGGTTACATAGGTGGGCTGCAAAGTGATGTTTGGAGCACTGGGAATAATCCCTTTACAATTGGCTACATGAGCCATAAGGGCTGTGTTGCATGAATGCTAAAGCAGCCTTGCCGCCTCCAGCCAAATATAAGAAAAGTTATTGCTGTATCTTGGGGCGTATGTTTTGGTATTAGATTCGTCTGTTGTGGTAGAGAGTTTTGTGTACAGATTCAGGTGATTTTGTGGGTATTTGTTGACAACGATGTTGCCAAAGAATTTGCAGCATCCAAGACATGAGGTTTCTGAAAAACCCTCCAAGAGAGTTCCTGTGTGGCAATCCCTTGAGAAAGCGTAAGGCTCAATCGTAGGTCACCTTAGTGTAGCAGTAATTTTAGTCTACTCTGCACTGAAACAGGACTATTTCATTCAGTTCAGAAGACTGATGAGATTATTTCCTTTACAGGGGGCTCTTCTGTCTTAAAATTAGGTTCATTATTTTAATTTTTAATTGCCTTGTTGTGGAAATACAGGAAATAAAGCGTAACTGCTGCAGTAGTAACACTAGTTGTGCTAGTACAGTGTATGTTTAAATTTAATTAAAAAAAACCTGAAAATGGAGAACCATGTTTGTGTGGTAATCTATTCCATAAGGGGTAGGACTTAATGCAGTACTATCAGTATATGTCAGCACTGAGGAAGAACAAGAAGGTTTACCTGTTTCCTGAGCTCCCCTGAAAAGCAAAGATCTGCTAGGGATAGGCTGGTTGGCTTCCCTCCAGTGTAGCTTTCTTCTAATGCTCACGCATGCTTGTCCTCTTCTCTCTGATCTCTTGGTATGAAGTGACTTCATCATCCCTCACCACGTTTTTGTCTTGCTGGAGCTCTGAAAAAGGAGAAATCCCTTGTCTTTGTAGTTTGACCCCTCAGGTGACCAGATCTTCCTTCTTTTCTGCTCACAGCAAAGCAGAGATGTTATTCCAGATCACAAAGTGATGATCTTTGCCACAGACGCTCTGAATCTGCAAATGTCTGATAATGGCAGGGCAACTTTTTTGGCTCTTCTGTAGGACAGCAGGCACAGCAGCCCCTGCAGTCACACTGAATGTGTCCCTCATGTTGTGCTGCTTTGAAATCATAGCTTCCCCCTTCAGTTTTGCTTCCAAATCACAGAGACTGTTGCAGTCTGCATGAGGGCAGGAAACAGGTGGGGAAATATTTTGGGGCTTTTTACTTGTGCTTTCCTCTGATCTAAATGCTGGCACATGGAGGAGCTGTTTATTGTCCTGTTGTACATGGTGTAGAGCCACTTCCTCCAAGCACAGGAGACCTGATCCAGACTTCTCTTAATGAACAGCTTAAAACCAGCTGATTTTACATTGTCAGAAGTAAATAACAGGCTACGTGTGTGAATCTACTTTCTTAGGAGACCTGAGTGAACTGTGAATCTTACAGCTGTTGTCAGGTGTGGCAAGTGCAGCCTTTTCACTTTCATGCAGGAAGAAGGGCCTTCTGCACTCTGAAAATAACCTAGTTAAAGCTGTGCAGATCAATGTGTATCATGAAGATGTTGGGTGCTCTTGAAAAATAAAAGAGGAAAAACAGAACACTTCTCTTTACAACTCTCCTTTTGCTGAAATTTCTCTCTCCTATGTGCTTTCCTGGGACTTCTCATTATTTTCCCACCATCAGTCAATCATACTCCCCAGTGAATCAGCTCATCTGCTCATCTTCAGCTCCCTGCAATTTCCCAAAGAGGTTAGAAACGGCAAATTGCTGTAATGTTAAGTAATAAAACCCAACCTTTTTATGACTTGGCTGTTGCTTATTTTTCTCTAGTGGATACCAATAAAATAGAAAGAGCTCCCTTGAGCAGCACATCTGAGAAGCTGCAATGCTTTTAAGTGTAACAAGTTAGAGGAGGTCTTTAGAGATAATCTCCAGTACTCTTTTAAAAAGAACTCCCTAGGGGGAAATCCTAAATAATTCTACATCATTAGAAACTTCGTAATTGGCTGCAGCACAGTTACAACTACTTTATTACCTCTGCTGTTGAAGCAGACTTCAGTCACATTGGAGACTAGGTAACCCTGGCTGCTTGGGTTTCCCTGCCTTCCTGCTCACGCAAATCCTCTGACACCAAAGAGGATAGATAACTTGTCCTGATGTAATGCTCTGTGGAATCAGATCAAGGCATCAGTAACATTAACTACTTATTGTGTAGTTTTTTTATTAATCTCCCTCCTTCAGTTTGTTATCTGTTTACAGAAATACTTCTTAATGAGAGGACAACAACCTGCAGGCAGGGTTTACTGGAAAAGGCAAGGTGGCAGAGAGGGAGAGGGGACAGGTAATAGGGGCCTTAGAGGCCTTAACCTTCTCCTTCTCCCTGTCCAATCTTCTTTAGCCTTCTTTATCTTCTTCCAGTGCAGTACATGAATTTAGACACATGGCATGAAGGCTCACTCAGAGCACAGTCCCCAGGTCTGGATCAGGGCTGGATCCAGCCCTGCTTGTGTTTGCTATGCATTGGTGACACTCAGTGCTTATAGTGTATGCACTGTACCGTAAAATATGTGGTGAGAAATGTGTAGCAGCAATAAAGATATAGTCTGATTGAATATTTTCTGCATGTTAACTAAAAGATACACAGTGTAAATAAAGTCTTCTGAGAACATGAAAGAGGAGAAGAAAATGATTGGGAGCAGTAAGCATGGATTTATGAAGGGAAAATCATACCTAAGCAACATGATTACTCTCGATGGATTCCATTTGTGGTTCCTGAGATAAAGGAATTACAACAAAGGTGAGAAAGTGCTGCTCAAACTTAGCTAAGTAAAACACTAATTAAAAATCAAGACAGGAAAAAATAAAGAAATGATTCATGGATTCCAAATTGCAGTGGAATGAGTTGTCTGTAAAGGATAACTTTCCAAAAAGCTTCCTGTATCTCTTGGGAAGTTACTGGGATTGACCGTATCAGTACATACCAAGTTTATGATCAGTTGTCTTAATTCTGAAGTCATCTCCAAAGGTACTGCCTAAGAAACGCAGTCTGCTTTCTGCCCAGCAAATTTTGGCCAAATGGGCAAGTGGAGGAGTAGTGGATATCGAGGTAATGTGAAGCATCTGAAGGGTTGCAAGTTTAAAGTTCTTGACAAATTTTAAAGGATGGGGCAACTAGGCAAACGAAAGGGAGAAATAATAAAGACTGAAGGTCTTATACAGACACAATAATTGATCTCTACTCTCAAAAGGAACTCAACATGTCACAACCAGTTTTCTTGCCAGTTTTCTGATTTCTTCAAGGAACTGCTTTATGATATTTCATTTCTACCTCCATGCAAGAAATAAAGAAAAAATACAGGAAAAAAAATAATAGCTACTGCAAAACTAAACAAACACACAAACAAATAACCCTCCAAAACCTTTTTAATGCCATGGATGCAAATAATAAAGATGTGATCCTATTCTATACTTGTCAACATCCATTAGCACATGCGTAAGCCAGACAAGCTGTTTGCATTTGTAACATAAGTTTCCTTAGAATTAACAAAATAAATTATATTACCTGTCTTGAACCAAGTCTTCAGTTTGGGATATCTGCACATTTGAAGTCAGTGCTCCTGCAGGCAGTACAGGTCCTAAGGGACAGCAAGTTCAGTTTGCCCATGAATTCACACTAGAATTAACTATATCTCTGTCATTACTAGAGTGTTTGTCTATGATAGAAAAGATGAAAGTTATCTGGAAGGATACCGTTTACACCATCTGCTTGTGAGGAAGTAAAAGCTTTTGCTGGACCCCAGCAGTTCTCTTTTGGCACTTTGGATCAAGGTATGTGTTACAGTAAAAGTCACAGGTCAAGAAAAAAGGCACCTTAATCTATTGTGGAATGGAGAGGCTCATAACAGAGCATGCCATGGTCTTACTCCAGCCATAGTTAGTAAATATCATATTATTTCCTATAAATCATATAACCTGTTTGAGAATATAATGAAAGTACATATGTTTGGTTTAGCAGTCTAACTTGGTCTGTTTTTTATACTAAAGGATAATCACACACTGCTATCACACACTGTAACTATTTGTTCAAGTTATTAAATATCGAAGTCAACTCCAAAAGTATTTTAATGATTTTTGTCTTTTTTCCTTGTCAAATAATTATTTTATGGGAATTTTTGTGCATTTTAGAGGACGTGAGTTAGACTTTACACTTTAAAATGTAAATATTTCATAGCAAAACATTTTTAATATTCTTATATATCTTGCTAGATGTGAGACTGATCTGGAAGATCTTGACGCATAAAGAAGAAAATTAGGAATACTTCAGATGAAGGTACATTTTGTGCTGGAGTGGTGTGGAGTTACGTTCAGAACCCATGAAAGAATCATAATCACGTAATAGGACATGCACCCACACTCTTCAGTATTTCCTTTGGTACAAAATAATTTCTGTCTTATTGACGATTACTAATAATGCACATAAAGAAGAATGAAACTGGATTTCAATGAAAAAATATAGCTGATTATGTTATCCAGTTCCCAGTGAGGAATTTAACAGTGCTGCTGCTATAAGGATGGAATGGCATCTCGGCTGGTCCTGACTCAGAACTGATGCCTGCTGCTCATCCGTCAGTAAAGTGATAAAGCAGCAACAGCTGCTAAGGGGCATGGAGAAGTTAATTTGAAGAGATATGCATGCCTGAAGTAACTCTTGCAAGTGCTTGAAGAAACAATATATTCCTGCTACCCCATGGCCATAGGCAGGATGCCAGAAAGGAGACTAAGAAGGAAGGAAAACAGAGGTGAACCTCCCACCATTATCCACTGGAGAGAGGAAATGAAGGATAACTTTGTTACCATTGGGACCATACATAACCATGGAAGCTAACGTTTTCCTATAGATGGAGCAGCATGAGGTGCCTGTATATTAATAAAGCATGCTATTTCATGAAGGAATAGAAACTATGTTGAAACAGTGATTCCAGACTAAAGAAACTGAAAAACGAAGAAATTTTGAGGAACTTTTACTGCAGCACAAACTTACTTTTAAAGAAAAGAAAAAATTTTCTTCAACTTTTTTAAGAGAAAAAGAACTCACGAAAATCTAAATTTGTAGAATAGAACCAAAGAACTTCTGGTTTCAAATCCCAAATTTGGTACTAAGTCCCTTTGTGTCTAACTTAACCCTTATTTCTGATCACAAGAAATAAACAAGCAAGCAAACACATTACCTCTTACATTGCAGTTTAATAAAGATAGCCAGTTCAAAGTTGGAGAAAGATTTAAGGTGCTCTTTCAATAAAGAAGAAATTCTCTACCTAAGTTAGGACTTACTACAATGGTTCACATAATCATTTGTGTAACTTTGGGAGAAATAATGGGGAAAGACTATTCTGTGTCTGAGAACATCTTCCTGGGATATCTTTGATATGCTGCTCATGTGTTTATTTTCTAAGGAAACAGCCAGGTTTGCAGGCTGCCTGTTTTGCCTGATGTCTTGGAAAGCACTTTAGAGTAGATTCATTCAAATGTACAATGTGTTTGATTTAATGTATGCATATTTTATAAAGGTAATTTTAAGTGCTTCAAGGGACAGATGGAGGCAATAAATCCAACACAAAATGCATATATAGTGTTTTGAGTGCAAGAGAGCCAGAAAATTTTGTTATAGCCCAGCAAAAACAGTTGAAATTGAAACTATTATAATAAAGCTTGAGCAGCAATGGCATAGATGGCTTAAACCCCCAACCAACAACCTTCACAAAGAAACACTAAATCCAGGCAAAGATCTGAGCTAAAGAGGAGATGAGCTGTAGAGCACAGCAATGGAAACCTCTGGATGCTTTCAGGTTTTGTGGATGTCTTTGCCTGAACTTGTCTATGAGTGACTTGTATAACTTTTCTGTGTGTTTAATAATACTGTATGCAATTGTTTACAATATTCCTTTGGGTTTCATTGGCTGCAGAAAGCACAATTTTGCCTAGGATACAGTAAAGAGAGGGCAGACCAATGTATCACCTTATATGATTAAAACTCACGTGCTACTATTTCTTTGCAAGACTATGCTTGGAACCTTTTTTCCTGATTTTTATCTGACAATATCATTTAAACTAGGTTTACTAAGTAACTTCAGTTTAAACATATGCTTTTGGGTATCAATATATAAGCAGTTCAAGTCAGTCTCAAAGTCAATAAATAGTTTCAACATGTCTAAATATTTTTTAACACAGCTACTCTGGCTCTGTTGAACCTGGTAAGAGGTGCAATTTTGAAATGTTTGTTTTCTAAAGTCCAAATTGCCATGCACCTGGACTCCTACTTGCCTAAGCTGTGTGCCCTATGAAGGTCTGCTCTGTACGCAGGCTTCATATTTAACAAACACACTAATCTTAATTGCTGTGTGCAAGTTTATCTCTTACAGTGTTAGAGGTTCCTCCTTTTTGTTATGGAAAAGCTGCAGAAAACGGTACGTGGAGGTTGCCTTGGATAGACTGGTTTTGGAGAGAGCAGGCTCTGTCACAGAGAGAGAGACAGCTCTCTGCCCCGTTTCTTGTACCTTTTCCTGTGTAACTCCATTAAAGTAGTATTAAAAGGCATTTTTAATGTTTATAGCACCACTTGTGACTGGAGGGGGAGGGGGAATAGGACTAAAAAGAACACACAGACCTTTTTCATGTGGTTTCCTATCAACAATAATATTTATAAAATCTTGTGAGCCCTCGCTGTCTCGTCTGATCAATCATTTATTTGTGTTCTGTGTCTGTCTCCCAAGCTGCTCGACGTGGAGCACCTCTTGTGAGTTCCTGAGTGGCTGCTAAGCCTGCTGAGAACCACTGAATCCTTCAAAAGACAGACAGGACACTCCAAGCCTTTGGCAAAGTCTTTAATGCAAACCTAATGACTTGCTACTCATGCAGCTACATTGTGTCTTTGGTCTCAGCTGCTGGAGTAGCAGTGCAGACTAGAAAAAGCAGGCAAAAAATGGAGTTTCCATCTTGCAGTCTCAGTGAGACCACTTAGAAGAGACTGGGAACCGTTTTCCAAACTCAGCCATAATCTGCCTCTCTTTTAAACTACGCAGCAGAGGAGAGCCAGGCTGCCTACCAGACTCTGCCTTGTGGGGCTTCTAGTTAAGATACTCTTTTGCATGTGGCTAGGGCCACAGCAATGAAAATGGGAGACAAATTAGGCTTCAAATCATGTTGCCACCCTTGTTTAATGTAAATGTGAATGTTCCCTTGGAAGAGGTTTGTAACTCATCAGCTAGCCTGGCTGGAAACGATGAAGAATAAATAGTAGATATACTACAACAAAGTTTGTAAACTTGTAGACAGATATAATTGTGCTTTGTTGTAGCAATAGTGCCTGATACAATGTAACACTCTGACAAGGGTTCTGCTATTGATTTTAGAAGCTGGGATTTTTTCAATCCTTATCCTTCTTCAGAGGCATAAAATCCTGCTATGTTCAATGCCTGCCAGCAGTTACCACATTGTGGTTACTTAGATAAAGGAATAACAGCAAGCACAGGAAAGGGCTGCTCAAACTTTGCTAAGTAAAAGCTAATTATAAATCAAGACAACATATAAAAAATAAACCCATGAGTTTCTTTCTGATCTCAGATTGCTGTAACTGAGATCAGTGGCCTGCTTTTTACCAGCAAACTTAAATATGTGTTTGTTTATCCAACCCACAAACTCAATGTTCTGCTACAGTGCTGACTTGAAGGTAACCTAAAGCTGTTTGATAAAGCTTAATAGTAAAGCTCAGTCAAATATTATTGTGCTGTTTAAACAGAATCTTTGGATCTTGGGTTAACCTTTAATGTTAAATACTCTTACAAAAATCACATCCAAAAATAGTAGAAGAAATCCATCTCAATCCATAGCCTGCTCGGGCTATAATCTTGTCATGGAAATAGTAAAAATGCAGTCTACTTTTCTTGCTTTGCAACTTAGTCTAGTATACTTTAAAAGTATGTATATAAAAGGAGACAGTAACGGCTTTTACTTATGGGATTGGATAAAAACCGTTGCAGATGTATCAAAAGCAATGTGATAGCTTGTTGAAGAATATCAAAGTATATTGCTAGAAAGACACAGATGTGTGAGAACTGATGAAACACGACACTAAGGATATGCTATCATTTCCATTTTCCTAAATCCCTCCCAGTAAAAGTGCCCTGATCATGGTTAGATACACTTATTCTTTACTTACTTTTAAGTGGAGAAGAATCTGTATGGAACAACCTCACTGGATCACTTTATTATGATTACTCCTCAAATATGCTCTGCTCACTGTACCTTATTTCATAATACCCAAAATTCATTTTGAAAGCACACCTTCTAAATGTTAGTGCTCTCAAGAACTGGCTCAAGTGTTCTGTTGCATGAAAATGCAGATTCCCAGTTTGTGACCCTGGTAGAAGTAATTACATGGTTAACAGTTTGAGGTGCATCCAATGTTTGCACTGTGCAATTCAGAGGACACTAAGAATGTAATAAACTCGATCTTTCTTCAATAGTTTACCATTTCCTAGGGCTGCCAGTGCTAGCCTAGTCCTCAAGAGCAATTTTGTGACTATAAAAGTTTAAGCTAGCAAATCTGCAGTACAGTAACAGCCCCCAACTAATGCAGGCTTTTGGCAACAAAGCAGTCATTTCTTGGAATGAAAAATTGGCGGAAGTTTTTTCTGTCAACCTAAGGATATCCTTTTGCAAGGGAGAATCCCATGAGTCTTTAAGATGAATTAGCTTAAGTTTTCAATCACTGCAACAGCTGAAAGCAGCTATAGATGTATCAAGTATATAGCTGTATTTTTGCCTCATGTATAAGGATGGTCAAGGTTTCTCATTTGGTGTTTCTGGGCCAGGAGCCTCTAAGGAATATCATGTAAGTCATCATAAATCCTCACAGTTCTACTGAAATGGACCTGGTTTAGGTGTGTCACTACTTATATAATACCTAATATCAGAGCGAGATCTCAGAATCTTCCCTTCAATGTAAATAATTCAGCACACTGCTTAATGCATTTAAGTTTTGTTCATGTCTTACACAGTTGTAACAAAGTCTGTTTGTTTCTTGTAAAACCATTGTACTAACCATCTATTTTATGTAAAAACATGTAGGAAAATAAACACATTAATTTTCTGAATTGTATGATTTTATGATGGTACATCAAATCATTCAGTGCTTTTAACATGACTGTATGGCACTTAGCTGGGTGTCTAGAAATAAAATAATAAAGATTCTAGTCCTATATGGAAACAAACTGCAAAATAACAAAGTCTGGATTCCCACCCTAAGACCTAAAAAGCAGTACTCTTCAATGATTCATTTATTGAGTTTTATGGACATTTCCTTTTTTTATGTTTGTATCTTTTATTTATAAATCTTATCTGAGCTAGATAGCTCCAGGTGAAAGCAATGCAAGCTTTATTAGATATTGATCGACATTTGTCAATAAAATTAAAACACTGGATAATCCTAAATTGGTAACGGTGCCATGCCTCTTCTTGCACCTCTCATTCCTGATGCAGCAACTTCACAGCTATCACTTTTCACTAGGAATTTAACCAATCTCATATAAAGCTACAATGATGGTTTGTTTTCCTTCAGTGTATTTCTCAATCACTTCGACAAAGCTGTGAATGCACATGTATTTAAAATATAACAACCCAAATCAGTGGTGTCCAGCCTATGGCCTGCAGACCTTATTTGGTCTACCAGAATAATTCCTCTGGTCATGGCTTGCTCCTTGATAGTATCTTTCCCCAAATTCTTGCAATTCATCCTCTGTTGAAGAGCAAAAAGTGTATTTCCTGCATAAGCAAAATGTATGCACCTTCTTTCATGTGGATGTGAAGGAATGTAGGACAAGGGTGACTGCAGATAACATGGAGGTACTTCTAGTGACAGGCTGCTGGGGCCAAAGAACGACATTAATTAGTCAATGATGCGGTACTCACCAAACGACCGTCACATTAATGCTGGCAGAAATAAACAGCAAAGGCATTTAGAAGTACACTGGCGTTAGAGTCCTTAATGTAAGGAGAGTTTCAATGCGCAATATAGCATTTCTCAGTTGCTCATGCCGGATCAAAGAAATATCCTAGACCTACAATATGGGTCTGGAAAAACACCACATGGCAAAAATTCTTCAATATTCAGCACAGTCTACATCATCATGAGAGCATGTTTCTGTAGAAACACCTTTTCTCAAAGTAGAATAGTCTTCTGGCTGTTACCCTGATTTAAATTGATTTGAAAATATTTATTTGAAAATAAAATAAAAAGACAGGTAGGAAATCAGCTCAAATGATAGATGTGTTCAATGAGAACAGAAATAACTCAGCCTGAGGAAGTATAGCAGCAGTTTTAGTTGATGTAATTTAATAATTGAAACCTGAATGTACTAAAGCTGTAATTTTTATTCCTATTACTTCAAATAATTTCTGAAGGTAACCAGACCAGCAGTGCTTTTTTAAAGAACAGGTTAGGCAACATTTGTTGGAAAGTATTCACTAAATCAACTAACTTACTTGAGGGTAAAAAAAGAATGCTATCTTTTGGAGCATAAAGTGTTTGTCCAGGAGCAGTGTGCGCTCAAGAGCTTGCCTGCTTTTCTGAGTTTAGGGATTGGTCTATTAAAAGATAACTGCTATCCTTACAGATCTTGTCTTGCTTATATTATCAGACCATTGCAACTGTATCATTCATAGTATGGGAATATCTTACAATTCACTGACTGCTACGTCTGAAAGGCAGTCCATGTCATCCAGCATTTGGCAAATTTTCAAGGCTGTGTGAGATTGTGTTTTTTTCCCCTTCAGATGGTAAGAGCACGCCAGGAAGGCTTGCAGGAGCCAGCTGACGCCGCCTCGGCTCTGTGGCTGTATCCACCCTGGGTGCGGGCAAGGCTCCCAGCTCTGCCAGAGTCCTGCTGAATTCCTGGATTGCTTGGATGTTTATCCAAAGATGCATCATCTCCTGCTCCATGACCACGTTCTGTGTCACTCAAAATCCAACTGCGTGTTGTCTTTCCTTCCTCGGCTATTGCTCCAAGGATTTGCACAATGCCAGAATTAGCTATTTTAGGAGAAGCACGAGATGGGTGAGGTCAAGGACTTTCAGCCTGTACATTCCTAGGAACTGGAGAAGAATCTCCACTAACTAACTAGTTAAAATATTTTCATAGGTTGGAGTGTAATGTCAGGACTGTCCCTCAGATAGACCATTATTTTCATCATACCCTTTAGTTGTCCCTTTTCAAGTAAGTTTTCTGTGATTATAAATACAGAACCCTGTAGCTTTTAGGAACAGCAGCAGGAGATTCACTCCAGCTCTGAGCACAAGGTTATGCACCTTAGATGCAGAAATGTAGAGGCAGCATAAAGCACGTAACTCTGATAGACACTCAGGCTTTTTCATATTCTATGACAGCAACTGTACTAAACTAAAATATACGCAAGCTGAAATATACACAAGCTGAATCCACATCAAAGACATATGTGCTCTTAGTATAAAACCAGAAATTAGTATTTTGTCTTCTTGTTTTTCTACAGAATTTCCAGCCATCCTCAGTTCGCTGAAATGCCTTACTGAATGTACAAGTATGCCTTTCATCCTTTACAAGCCATAATGCAGGGCTTTCTTGATGTTATTATTGTTATTATTCTGGATGTAAGCCCTGCCTGTGTTTGTGTCATAAGTAGAGAGCACACACACAAAATCAAATGCTCACATTAGGATACAGGTAACAGCAAGAAAGTAGATTATGGAGATATTTATCTGCAGTTTCCCTGTTGTACAGTATCCCAGGTTTGTTTTATTCTGGCATGGTGCTCAGCATCTGTCATTTTCTTAGGCTATTTATTGGATTGCCCAGGTTATATTGTTTCTAATTGTATTTTGCAAGTGAACATATTTGTGGTACATTCTTCAAGATACGATCTTCATTTGGAAATTCGGGGCTTTTTTTTCCTAATCATCCTTTAAGATTTACAACTCCCATACACATTCTCATTTTATATATGCTTTCAAATTTCCCAGCAGAAGAATATAACTCCACTGGAGCACATTGTACGTTTAAGCATTGTAAAGAAAACAAAACCCTTTCCACACTACACATCATTAATAATGCCAGAGCAACAGCAACCTATGAAGCTGTGGAGACTCAGCAATGCTCCTGAGAAAACACCCGTCTAAATTGAGCCCTTGTTGCATATTCAGGCTGTTTCTTTCTCTCTAGCAAAGGCTTAAAATTCAACCTCAAACCATCCAGAAGCGTTTCTGAGCCTTCAGGCATGTGAGCCACACAGCTGGGTGAGCCAAGCTGCTCGATGTGAAGCTCCAGCAAGCACCACGCAGCAGCCCTAGAGCTGAGTGGCCTTGGTTGTTATCCCCTTGGCGCAAACCCCCAGCTGTTGGCTGGGAGAGGTTTGTGTCACTTGTGAAGAGTGACAAACAGGGTGTCTGTGGAACAAAGTCTTCATGTAAGGGAGGGTTACTGGCCGGGAGACGTCTTGGAAGCCCGAGAGTAACCCTTTAGTCAGTCGCCTCAACCACAAGCTCCTCTGACGGAAAATAACCAGCTTTTCAACACGGTCTCTTCAAGGCTCTGCCGTGAAGGAGGGCTTCTGAGAAAGGAACAGGAAAACGGCAGAGGCAGCCGGAGTGGGGCTGCTGCCCAGGGCTGTCGGTGTGGGACCGCCGGCAGGGCCGCCAAAAGGAGGCGTGAGCGGCATCCCCATCCCACCG
The DNA here is from genome assembly GCF_000695765.1 of Mesitornis unicolor. Taxonomy (NCBI): domain Eukaryota; kingdom Metazoa; phylum Chordata; class Aves; order Mesitornithiformes; family Mesitornithidae; genus Mesitornis; species Mesitornis unicolor. The sequence goes on from NW_010168921.1 coordinate 24,473, forward strand.
GCTACCTGAGGTAAGGCAGGACGGCTGCTGCGCCACGCTAAGGCATCCCTGGCGGCGCGACGCTCCCAGGGCGGAGCAGAGCAGAGCGGGGGGCGGGTCGCGGCGCTGCCGCCGAGCCC
>NW_010168922.1:0-8106 GCF_000695765.1 Mesitornis unicolor
CGTACCCCGTGGTCCAGCCGAGCTGCCAGGGCGGCATCTCCTCTGAAAAGCCCTCAGCGCTCCACTGTGGCCTGCGGCTGAAGGGAGTTACGGTTGGAGGGAGTCACAGAGTAAGGGACTCTCCTCGGGTCCCTCCGGTGATCCCGGCAGCGGGGCCCCCCGCATGCTGCCTGCCTTTCCTGCGCGCCCTGGACAAATACTTGGATGGAAAATAAGACGGTAAGGTAAGGCTTAGGGCTGTTCCCCTGGCGTCCCCTTCCTTGTGGTGGGCTGAGTGCTCCGAGTAAAACCCAGCTGGAATGGAGCCCCCTGACAACACCCGCGGGGTCCCTGCCTGGAGCGGGGTCCCTGCCTGGAGCGGGGCCCTCTGTCCGCTCCCCATCTCGCTTGGGTGGGGTTCCCTTCCCGGCCTGGCTGTCAGGGAGGGAGGTCGCGCCGTATGAGGGACTTTGTTGGACGCATGAAGTGGTTAAGCTCTAAGTTCGAGCCGCATCTTCTTTGTAACCCACGCGTTTTGGCGAGATCAGCGGCCGCTTGCATGAGGCAGCGTTTGCAGTTTCTTTATCGGCAGTTAGCAAGCGGTCACACCGTTTTACCTTTTTTTGTGTAGCTGTTGGTGAGATCCAGACATCCAAATGCTGTGGTTGGGCTTTGGTGTCAAAATCGGTGGCGTTCTCATGAGAATTTGGAGGACGCCTGACGCAGAGACGTGGGCAGCAGAGAGCATAAGGCAGGAGTTAAAGGGAGTAATATCTTGCACTAGGAATTATGAGATGCCCTTCAGCGCATCGTGCGTTTCACCTGTTAATTTGTGTATGCAAATACAATGTATGTCCGTCTCAGCGGCAGCTGCCTTTTTTGCAAGAAACAAATTACTTTAGAGTGCTCGTCTTCTTACCTGGGGAGAAAGTTGTCCCCACCCTCTAACTTTGAAATACATTTCCAAGTTAGATTAGGTTGGTTAAAACAATGAATGAGACAAAGAAATAAAATACTTCTTTTATGCCAAATATGGACACAATTAAAATGTGCAGTAAAGAAGTTACTTTCGAGCTCTTGTGCTTCTTGGGCTGTTTTGGATAACAAACGTGCAATAATGAAGTGTAATTGAGACATCTGAAAACGTTTGTTCTCGGGTGTTTTTCTTTTTTTTTCTTTTTCCCTTTAATCCTTTGAAAAGAGGCTCCTTAGGAGTTAAAATTTTGCTTGGGCTTTATTACGCATCCCAGTCCCGGTGTATGTGTGGCTTCCAGTCTGAAGGGCTGCGTTGTTCCCCACCTCCTCTCGCTGTGTTTCCTTTTTGGAGGCACCTGCTGGTACCGACAAGCGGCCCAGCGCCCATCCCGGCTGCCAGCTTCTCTCCTCTCCCACCCACGGTAATGGCGGGGGGGCCGCGGGGAACTTCTCGGAGCCGCTCCTCTGGCAGGCAGTAAGTAGGAGAAGGGGGTTTTGACCAATCTCCTGGTATCTGGTAACTGGAGACCGCCGTCCCCGTACAAGCTGGTGACCTCCGTCACCTGCATCGTGCTTCTCTGTCAGAAGGCGAAGCTGAATGCCCGCCTTTATACTGTGCTTTCCTTTCATGCTGATTTTTCCCATCCTTGGTTCTGGGTGATGGTTACCTCATCTAAAGCAGTACAGGGCTCTCTGGCTTGAAAACAGTTTTTCCTGTTCTGTCTATTTATCTGTACATCTAGGCTGGGATGTTTTCTTCCCCTTCTCCACTCCTTTCACTAGGAGTGTCCCTCATCCAACGCAGCAGCGCTCAGGTCTGAGATCAGTCGTTTTCCACCCGTGCGTTAGCGCTGGCGCTCTGATGATTCATCACCTACAACTTCATTTCATTCGGATTTGATCCCGGTTTTCTTAAAGCATCTAAATTTAGTGGAAGTTTCAAAATGGGGTTCTTGCACCCAGGGGCATGGTCGGTCTGTCTGTCCTGTCTGTCTCTCCTGTCTGTCTTGTCTGTCTCTTTTATTTCTTTTTTTTTTTTCCCCTAAATCGGTGGGAACTCGAGTTAGACAATAACAACTGTGGGATACTGCTCTGTGATGGTGGAAGACTAGCTAATACATTTTTCATTTTTAAATAAGTGGTAGGGAGGAAAAGACTTTTTCCTAGCTAAGTATTTCTTTAAATTAATGCAATACTTAATTGCTTTGAGTGGTTAATCGCTTTCCACCACCTTGCACCTGCTTGTTTATGCCTCTCTGCTTCTATGATCACAAACTTGGGAGGAGAGGCATGAACATACAGAGCTCTGTAATAGCAACTGGGTATTAATGCTGACTTAATTTTGACACCCTCTAACCTGATCCACTTTCTTTGTAGCTCTTCCCCTTTTTACCCTGCTATTAAAATATTTTCCATCGTTCCTACGACTTAGAACTCATACAGGTTTTTATATATGCTTTCTGTTCTTGCGGGTACCTTGACAATGTAAGGTACAAGGTTGGAAAATCTGAAGCAGGAAAGAAGAGTTTGTTGCTACCTATGTGATCTTTTGAGAAGCCAAGGTAAAGTGGATCATTTTGTGTCGGTTCCCATTGGCTTCAGTGGAGCTGTGAATGGCTGAGTCCTTGCAGACCAAGGGAGGATTTGCCCTCGGGCTTCTTTCTGTGACTTGGGGCTGTTTGTTCGTGTTTGCTCTGATGATGGATCTCTGGCAAAAATAGTGAAGGTTTTTCATCGCTATTGTACAACGTCAGATTGATCTGGGTTGCTATTAGCTCTGTGTGAACCCTGCTGAGGAGGCATGCGATTAAATCGGTGCCAAATTTCTGATTTGATATTGTTCTGGTGCCAGTGCATTACTTCAGCTTTTTCTGTTGAGCTCTCCTGTGACTGATTGTTGCTCAGGGGCTGTCATTCTTCGATCTACATTTGTGTAGCGTGGTATCTTTGATTTTTTTTTTCTTTCTTTTTTGTTTAATTCCCAACGTTTTTTTGAGGTAACTTTCAAATTTCCATAAAACCATGGGATTCTTCATTAGTCTGTATTTGAAACACCTTAATTTGTTTTCTCTGAGACTTTATGAAGTAAATCTGTTTTAGTGGATTTAGCTTGTCAAACTCATGCTTTTTGTGGAAGTCATGCTCTTACTTGAAGGTTTTACTATTAATAACAGCATCTTCATTTGGTAGGTGACAGTATAAGAAAAAAACGTTCAAAAAAGTTGTGATTGCTGTTAAGCTGCTGCATCAGGTAACTGAGATGTGAAAGCTTTCCTAAATATTTAAAGCTTTGCGTATCAGTGCTTAGGATGTGTGGGTTACTCCTATCAGCTCTTCTGTCCTTTCTCTCTGTCTGCTTATTGAACTGCCTGTGTTAACCTAAATACCGAACTAAATTATAAGGGGCAACTTAATCAAACTGCGGTCTTTCTTCTTTTAGTGCATTTTGGGAGGTAGTATAACCAGACCAGTAATTGTAAAGGGCAAATACTGTAAGTTTGTGCTCAGTGAACATAGAAAGTTTAGGGGCTGCCCACTGTTTTTCCCTTTCTTGACAATTTTGTGAAAAATACGAAGGCAAAAAAGCAGTACATTAGGCTAGATCGGTAAATCATCAACATACAGTTTGTTATTTTAATGCAGCTTGGATTTAAGCCATGATTTGAAAGGATTCAAACCGGGTCTGTTTGATCCAGTTAATCCAGTACCATAGCTAGTACTTACGTTTTCTACCTGTGTGTAATCAGCTTTAATAAAAATCTAAAATCAAGAGTGGAATTATATTTGTTTGTTTTAATAATTTGATATAAACGTATTATCTTACTGAACTGAGATTAATAGATGGATTCAGTATCCACTGGGGAGGATTTAAGAGGTATTTCTGTTTTTATACGTGTCGTTGAAGTCTGGGTACCCAAAGTTACTTGAAATCTTGGTGTGGATAAGTTTTCTACAACACCCTGGGAAAGACTTTTGAGTCACTGAATTTCCCTTCTGGATTACAAACTCGATAGCTGCTATGCCTCAATTTTAGAGTCTTTTCAGTGCGATGGACAGTATCCAGTCCCTCTGATCCGAGTCTCCCTCTTGTCCTTTGTTGCAGGTTGCGAAGATGGCACAGTCCCCTCTTGTGTTGCTGCTGCTGGCAGCCTAGGCTGTGAGAGAGTGGGGTATCAGTTGCTGCTGCGCTCGCCATTCAATGTTTCAGCCCGACCTGAGGAAGTAACGCTCTCCTCTTTGGGGAGGCCATACAATGCATGTTATGAATTGTCTCTCCTTGGTCAATGATAAGGAAAATGGGGCCATTCCAGTTGCAACGGGATTAATGAACGAGGATACCACCGCAGCGCCGCAACTTTCTCAGCCTGCAGCACCGCCGCCCCCTGCACCATGTCCCCTCACAGGGGCACCCCCAGCCCCTCCGCTCCCCCCAGGGATGCCGCCCCCACCACCACCTCCTCCGCCGCTGCCTGGGCCGAGCGTGCCTCTGCCTCCACAGCTGATGAATGGGCACGACAACCACAGCAAAAAAAAACGGATGCGGAGCTTTTTCTGGAAAACCATCCCTGAAGAACAGGTCCGTGGTAAAAACAATATCTGGACGATTGCTGCCAGACCGCAGTATCAGATTGATACAAAGACGATCGAGGAACTTTTTGGGCAGCAGGAAGAAACCAAGCCCCAGGACCCCAGGAGTCGATCTTTAAAGTCTTCGTTTAAAGAGACTAAAGAGGAGGTAAGAATTGAAGTAAAACCTCTCTTATATAAGGCTGTCGGAATTGGTGTGAATTCTGACTCGCCTCTGTCTCTTTCTCTGTCATGTTTCATCCTTACGCAAATTTGTCTTGATTTGAATGGGAGGGGTGTGGCGGGGAGGATAAACTCTCTGTTCTTAGTGGCACACGTTTGTTTTTTCAAAAAGCTAACAGTGTTTTATTATTTCAACTGGGTAAGTGCTGTGATTTGTTAAAATAAATACAAATAAGCAGAGGGAGCTGAAGGCATCTGTGTTTACTCATGCTGGATAGCCCTGGAGCTTTCCGTGTGAAACATAGTTGTATTTTAACTTTTCTCTTCAGCTCTTCCACGATGTCTGTTGTGCAAACAAAATGTTCTGCATGCAAACATGCACCAAGTGGGAGGGAAGAAAATCCTATTGCAATCCTGTTAATGCTGTGTGTATTCCTGATGTCTCTAGGACATCAGGAATGGATGCACCAGTATGACAGCAAGGAAATAAAATAGAGTGAAATGAATAAGGGAGTTTGTTATCTAATTGAGATAACTTTAAAGTTTTGACTTTCACAAATGTTGCTTTCCTGCTAACGAAGGCTTTATTTCACCTACCCTGCTTTTTCTGGGCACTAAAAGAACCTTCCAAGGAGGTCTGAGGATTGTTACTGACTAATGTTCTGGTGGGGAGCACTTTCAGGTTCAAACACTCTCCGGTGAACTGTTAAGTAGCTTTTCTAGTTCTTAAATCCTGATTTATAGACAACCTCTTTGCGAAGCCTGAACTGAATTGTCTTGAGAGATCTTTCTGTGAAGTAATTGGAGGGTTGAAATGCAGATGTAATCACTGGTTTGTGTCTATATACATTAGGTTGTAACCAAAATATAGAGGCCAAAAGACGGGTTAAGAGATGTAACAACATATCAGTTTTTAGTGAGAAAATAGGGCCTTGATGGTATCTTGCAGGATTCAGATGATGTCAAAATAAGATCAGCAGGGACAAGGTGAGAAACCAGTGTACTGGTAGTGTGCATGTTGTTGTACATAGAGCAGGGGTTTAAAACGGGCACATGTACTGCAGGTTCTGAAACCCTGACATGGGGAAGGAGTTAATTGGGGCCATCGTCAAAGGTAGTCATTAACCTCTGTGCTGTTTTCAGGCTATGGTCATCTTCAGCTCAGGATTGCAGTGAGTGGACTTCCTGTGCTGCACACACATGTACACAGCTCTGGCCCTGTGTGTTGCCTTAGAGGCTTCTCCTTTCAGGGCTGCCGTGTGGTGAAGATCTAGTTATAGTAAAAATGATGATAACTTTAATAAACTGCACGTGGCCCCTCGTGTACAGTAGCCAGGGCAGAGCAAACCCCAGCGTGCTTCAGAACTCATGCATTTTCATGTGCAGCTTGAAACTCAGGGCATCCTGGGGGGTGATTAAGAGCAGTGTTAGAGATTAATTAAACAGACCTGCAAAACAAGGGTTTCTCAGAGATAACAGTGCCTTGGAAACAAAAACCTGCCTTGCTATAAGTGAGTGTTTTTGTGCATCCGTCTGGAGCTCATACAGTGGCCCTGTGTGTCTCGGGTGCTTGGTGCCTGGCCACCCTAGTTCAGGGCTTTGCACATGGCAGGTGGTGACACACCAGGACTTGCCTCTGAGTTATGCTTATGCCACTTAAGTGACAAAGTGTTCAGCACCGTTGCTAAGCTTTGTCAAGCGTGCCGCAGCAGCGTGTCAGACAGCAGTGAGCAATTCCTCGTGTGTTAATGGACTTTGCGGTGCTAGCTGCTTAGTAAGGAGGGAAGGAGATAATCCTGAGGAGCTACGTGTTACTGGAAGTGCGGAAGCGCAGATACACAGCAGCTCACATGCTTAACGTTACTACAGGCATCATTCAGCAAGAGTGTGGAGCTTTGAGACACAGGCAATGTTTGGGATTTCTGTCATTAGTGCTGTCAGCTGCTGCTGTCTTACTCTGATTATATCATGGTTGTACTCCATTCACTGTAGTAAAATTCACAGAGGTTGAACGGAGCTGGAGGCAGGTACACAGCATCCATGTGACCTTGTGGAGAGCGTGGGGCTGAGGGAGCTGTAGCTCTGTTCCTGGCTGCATCACTGGCAGGGGCAAGTGGACAAGACATTTTGTGTTTCGGTACCTCTGTTCCTTTTGTGGAAAACACAATTGATTTTTAGAAAGTGCTCTGTAGTCTAGCAGTGACTTTCTTCACTTTCTTTGGAGTTTAAACAGTGGATTTAGTCTAGTTACCATAGTATCTTAACAGAATTTTCAAGATAACTTGAAGTGCCTAAATGCAAGTATCGCTCAGCTCAAAAAAACCAGCACATGTCCAAAGGGCTGTAACAAAAGTGCACAGCCAGAGGGTCTGCTCTTTTGGCTCAGCAGGGTTCCTCGGTGCAGTGGTGTAACTTCAGTGGGAGTACTGAAGGAGGACTCTTCATCCAGTGCTGAGGGTACTCCCCCAGAGACTGAGGGGACATGCAGGTTTCGTACCTTCTCCAGAGATCGCTGTTGATGAAGAAGTCATGAACAGTTTTGGAAAAAGTTCTCTCTCTGTGTAGCAGCTTACAGAGCTGCATGTCCTTTTAATTCCTTGCTCGGCAGTGTTTTATACAGGAAATTCAGATGCCCAACTCCGGTTATTGAATCCCAGTTCTGGAGACTCGGCACTAAACAGCATCATTATAACAGAACTCCCTTCTGAGATTTGAGTCAAACTCCTACAGCAAATGCTTCCCTTTTTGTAAACAATCCCTCACCAAACCCTTAGGAGATTAATTAACATGTTTCCTTAACTAAAGGCTTAATTTGTCCTATGGTTTTGTGTAATTGGAGCCTATGAAAAATAGGGGGTGTAGGGTTAAGTTTACACACCAATTTACTTTCCCTGTCCTTTAGTGGTGTTACAGTGCGGCACAACATGAGCTCACCTAGGCTATGGCTGCCCTGGCAGCGCAGCGGGCAGAACAGCTTGTTGCCAGCAAAGGAAGCTGGTCTTGCCCCTCTGCTCCTGTCCCTCACCTCCCCACATCTGTGTGCTGTCTCTGGCATTTGTTGGACCCTCTGTAAACAGTTTTAAGTCAGTAGCTTAGCTAGAACACTGCTTGGGGTTTTTGTTTTCTACTGGAGTAGTTTTGGGCTATTTCAGTGAGTTTTGATGGGTGTAGTAAGTTCCAGAGGCTGTGCAAGGGGCTAGTGAGAGGAGGAGAGGAGGAGGCTGTAAGGAGCAAACAGAGGATGTCTGTTCTCCCCTTTCCTGGCCTTGCCCTCTCTCTGTCATCCCTGTGCTGACTCTGATGCTCATTCCACCTTCTTGAGAGCTGATTCAACCTGTTAATCCAGCAGAGGACTAACACAGCAAAACACCAATGAGATGAGTACCAGTGCCTGCCCAAGGG
>NW_010168922.1:8137-17215 GCF_000695765.1 Mesitornis unicolor
ACAGGAAGGATGCCATGGAGCGGGAAAGCCCTGCAGTCAGCTGCTGGGTTCACTCTGCTGCACTGTGGAAGTGCACCCTTGCTCAACCACTCCAGGCAGCACATGTGACTCGGAGAATAAAGGCCAAAATATTAAACTCAGCAGTGATGGTTAGTGTGTCGTGAAGTGAAGTGGAAACTGAAGCAGGAACTCTTCGTGTCCTTCCTAACCCCCAGCACTGAGCCTGTGCCACCAGGTTGTTCTGTGCTTGCTGTGATTTGTAAACTGTATCCCATCATGTGAAACCCCATTTTTCTTATCCAAAGAATAAATATAATATTTTACTTTCGCTAATCTTTCCTAAATCCACTTTGTGGTGTTCCTGTCCCTCATTGACAATCTCATGGCAAGAAACTCCAACTGCATTTCTGTGGTCACTGCAAAGTCAGCATTGAAGTGGGGCTTTTTGTGCCTCCCAGAACACTTCTCTCTTCTTTCCTGTTGATTGCAAATTTCTGTCAAGGGTTCAGGAGTAGATTTCCTCTTACCATCATCACAGCTTCCCCATGGTACTTCTAGCTAATTTTCCCCTTCCCTTAATATATCCAAAACAGTGAATATATCAGTGATGGATTAACACTTGTTACACTGATGCTGTTATTGCCTCACATGATTTGTGCCTGCTGCGGATTTCAGAAACATGCTGAGCTGAATACTACGGTGATGAGAAGCAGATTCATGAGTGAATCAGCTGTGCTTGCTTCCAAGATTGCGCTGTTTGTGAAGGAGAGGTGACAAGTGTGTGAGGTGGTGACACTTGCATTGGCTGGCAAAGAGCAGGTGTTGAGATGGTGCAAAGTATCTGAAGGAACTGTAGTATTTCAAGAGTAAGATAAGCAAAAAGTAGTTTTCTCTGGCAGGAGAGTTGAAGATGAGAATGGAGAAAACTCTCATGAATTTGTCTAAAGTAAATCATAAGAAACCATGAGAGTTTACTTTGGTAGAGAGGATCCCAGTGAGACTAGGAAAGTTTCTTAATTCCTATAGCCCAATGTAACCTGTTGAGTCAAGAAATCAAAGGGTGTCACTGGTGGTCACCAATGTAAAATCTCTTTGGGTGTCAAACAGAGATTTGGAATATGCTGTGCGTGATGGTGTGCATGACAGGAGCAGACTTTATAAAAAGCTGGGGTAATGTTTAAAGGGTAAAAAGCGACAGCTTGGTAGGAAGTCGTATGCAAACAGGTTCCTGCATGGACAAAATCAACTGAAGGCATGGTTGGAAAGAAGAGTAGATATTAGGAACAGATGTTAAGGCTGAGATTATCAATCTAATATGCAACGTGGTACTGAATGTGAGATGGAAGATACTCCTTTGTGTGCAAGGAGTAGGAACTTGTATCTATGGAGCATCTGCCAGGTTCCCCTTTTTTTCTCCTTACACTCCCATCTGGAAGCTCCTCAAAGGTAGTTAAGTAATGACAGCTTTTTGAGTCACTGCTGATAATCTTGAAGTGGGACATCAAGTAAAGAATGACTGAAAACTGAGCCATGTGTTTTTATTGTGTGCTTGAAAAAGAAAATGGGAAAAAATAGAGTACAGTCGTATACAGAGCAAGAAGTGTGTTAGATCCTTGTACTTCCAAGAGACAAAACAGTTATGACATTTGTTTTATGTTGTGCTGATAAGTCAAATGCAGCTGTATGTGTTGCCATCTACTGTTTTTCTTCAAGAGTAGATGTTAAAAAAACCCTGTGGTTTTGTTTGAGGTTGTACTGTAAATCTGAGTTGTGCCATGGAAACCAAAGTTTTACCCAGCTGATGGTCAGTCTTATTGTAACAGTTACTGACTGTGACTGAAAATAACACCTACAGAAGGTTAACTGTGAATATGCTTTAAAAATAACAAAAAAAAACAAAAGCCAAATCATGATGGCAAAGCTTATTGGCTTAAACTAGTTCAGAGAAATCAGAGAATTGGGAGCGGGCAGAGCAATTGGAGGCTGGAGCTGCAGTTTGAGAGGTCATTGAGAGGTCCCTGCAGTAAAACATTTGAAAAAGATTAGATACTGCAGAGGAGAGATAGCTGAACCTGTCCTGGGCTAAGGGGCTTCCCCTTAATGATCTGTTGGGGGCCTCTCAACTCCTAAGATAACAGAAGAATAAACCACAATCTGTCCTCTTATCTTTGCATATGCTAAAACTGAAGGGCTTCAGGCTAGCAATCATCTAATTTAAACTAATACACTGATATTTCCTGTGTTTTCCAGTCCGAAGAGAGGAAATTCCAAAATTTCAGAGAACTTTTGAATTCAATTCACTCTTCAGCAGATGAGGAGGTTGTCTCCCGAGTGTATGTTGAGGATAGCGCATTAACCATACCTATATTTTTACTGTCACCAGCTAACTGCAGGCTAATTCAATTTCAGGGTGATGCCAACATTGCATTTGTAGATGTATTTCTACTTTGTGTGCGGTCCCAGAGGTCAAGACACCTTTCCAGTTGTCGAAACCTCAAACATCACCCGAGTTCAACAGCGGTCTGCAACATCTGTGTGTACTGACTTGTTTTATTGTAGCAGGCGGGTGGCACTGTTAATGTGAAACAATTCTCTTGTCCTTGTAAATCTCATGACTTTTGGCGCTGTTATCACCAAAATAGTGATGATAACATTTTAGCCATACGGACATGATTTGCTAAAACAGTGCACGCATCTCAGGTTTGAAGCTGTGTGCTGCTACAGGAAGAAAAACTAGTTTAAAAAGAATTAACACTTATATTTAAAAAAAATAAAATTAATTAGGGAACAAAAATGAGGTGTTTTTTTCTCTACCTAATCTCCAGAATTGTACATGTAAGATGATATAGCAAATCAACTTTTAAATATGAAGCTGGGGAAGAGTGTTTTATTATGGGTTTCTGTTTGCTTCTAGATCAAGCACACAGATTTGAGCATGATCTGTCTCAGGTTTTGATTCAAGATCAACTTACCTAATCTTTCCGTGGATCAGCGTGGCTGTCAGTTTGTGTGAATGAAAGCCGTAGTGCACACTGACCTCTGCTCAGAAAGCCCATCCTCACCTTTGGTACACAGCCTCTGAAATCCGGGCGTTCTGAAGTGTGGTGCTCGATAACGTAGTACTTGATAAGCAACATTTTGCAGATGCAGCATTATGAAATAAGCAAGAAGAACGGTTTTTTTTACTTTGTAATGAATTAGAACTTATCTTGATTCCTTCCCTCTGTAAACGTTGCTATGGGTTTTTTTGCTTCACTGAGAAAAAAGGTGGTGAGGGCATGCTGTGTATTTCCCTGGTAAAAACTAGTTCTGTAATACGTGATCTTTGTTGATAAGAAGTGACTCTGTGTTCATTTGGCTCGTGGTTTGGTGGCAACTGCAAACAATTATCTGTAGCAATTTAAGGAATGATATCTCCATTATGTACTATTTTCTTAAGTATTAGTAGATTAATCTCTCTTGTTTTCTCTCTCAGGTTTCCATTTTGGATGCAAAAAGAAGTATGAACGTTGGGATATTTCTCAAACAATTCAAAAAGTAAGTTCTGATTTTTCCATTCAGGTGGTACAAGCTACAGATGTGTAAAATTCTTTGTAGTTCTCATATGTAGTGTATATTGTGCTCTACTCCTTGTGGAGTTCACAGTTCTGTACAAGTTTCTTGTAAGTAACTATATTTCATTATGATTTTCTAATATCTTTAGTTTTGAGTGCCATTATGACTTAGTGTGAAACATTCAAGAGTTTGCTACTGTTAAACCAGTTGAAGTGAGTTTTTAGATATAGTTAAGGGATACTCTTGTATCTCATGTCATACTGCATGAGAGCTGCTTTTTGTTGTCTGTCTTTAGAAAGGATTAATAGAAAGAGGTAAGGCAAGGGGTTTTTTAAGAGCAGTCTGATTCAGCACTGTCTTTATTCACTGCCAATATTGCCCTTTAGTGAAGGCATCACTGAAGGTGGTGTTAGAGCAATGCTGCTGCGGACGCTGCTACATAACCTCATTACAACTCCTTTGAGTGGCCCAGGCATGGTTGTTTTCAATTTGTGTAACTATTCACCCTGCAAGTGTTAGAAATGTGTATGCTCAATTGTTTTTTCAAGGTCTGCTGAATCCATCATTGAAGATATTTATCATGGAAGAAGTGAGCCCTATGGTTCTGAACTGCTGCATGAATTTCTTAAATTATTACCAGAAGCAGAGGAGGTAAATAATGGTTTTACACAGAACTTACTGTTTTGTAGAGTTTGACTGCCTGGGATTCCAGCATGAAGGTCTGTAAAAGAGGAATCCCAAATGCTACCTGAGGTCAGGGGATAGGAAACCACTGAGTGCAAAGGTTTAATCTTCATTTGACATGCGGTATTGCAGTTGCACTGTAGTTGTTTCCTTCACGCCACGTAATTTCACCTACTTTTAAGGTGCTTCTTAGTGAAGCCAGTGATAAGGTATTTTTGTTTCTCTGATGTCCACTATGATGTCCTTTTTGACCCATAAACATTTTACCAAGACCTAGAACCTTCTCCTGTGTGCAGTGTAGATAACTCTGTTCTGGGGAGGTGAGAAAACTCAAAATCAAAGTATATCCTAATGCAAACAAATTGAATTTTACTTCTTTGGCACCTGCCTCATGCTTTCATGTTGCAGTGCCTGTGAGTTGAGTATTGGTAGCCCTGTGCTACTGTCTCTTCTCTCTTCTGGTTTGCTGCCTACTTGGTGCATCTGGGATCTGCCTGCTCCTGGGCCTGGGTCATTGGGTTCCAACAGGACAAAGAGGCTGCTCTGCCTTTTTGGACCCATAGAATTTGCTAATGTGGCTTAGTGCTCCAAAGGTACCAGCAGCACCTTCTGCAGTGTCCCTGTGCTCACCAGATGACCCCTGTGCAAGTGCTGCCTTCTCCCCTCCCAGAAGGTCCCAATCTTCAAGTCCATTCCCATGATTAAAGAGGGGAAGCTGCATCGACTGACCTGGGAGCCCTGCTTAATGATGCACAGTTCCTTGTCTGCTCATGTATTTGCACTGACCCGTTTGTGTATACTTTGGAGAAATGTATACCACAAACTTGACAAAATTAGCATTAGAATTGCTTCAGTGCTTCACATCAAAGCTGTGGCTGAAACCTGGGAAATTACTAGTTAAAATCCACATACAGATCAACCTCACCTCACATGCTTTACCACTTCAAGGTCATGCTGTCAAAGCACTCTGTGCAGCAGCAAATCTCAGATCCAGTCAAAGGAAAAACACGTTGTATTATTTTGCTGTCAAATATATAACCCCAAATTGGGCTGCTTTTGCAAGGAGCTATGTAGAAACTGTGTTATGTTATTACATTTGATTACTATATTTTCTAGAGTTGGGAGGATATCAACAAGCTGCAATGTAATTAATCTGAAAAAACAGGTGATAGTAGTTCTGGGAGCTCAAGACTATTCCCCCTTCCCTCTGTTTGGATTTCAGTACATATGCTTGTATTTAAACAGAATTTATCTCCTTCCTTTGAAAGTCAGACAGAGGAGAACAGCCAAGTACTAATTTAAAAGAAAGTGACGCCTAGTCAACTCTGTGTATATTCAGCAAATTAGGCTGAAAGAAAGGTGTTTTATCGTTAACCTCTTTCTGGTTTAAATCCTGGTTGCTTTATGGCAAGTAGATGATCTTTCAAATAGCGTACTCCTGTGTGATACAGTTCAGCTAGAACTGTAATGTAAGCTGTTGAATTTTGTCAGAATTTTGTCTGCAATGCTCAGCTAGGTGCTTTAGATATCCAGTGCATGCTCTTAAGAGTGAAAAGGTATATTTATTTCCTAGTAGAGTATTTGACAACAGGCTGCCGCTCAAGATAGTGGGGCCAGAGCACTTAAGTGCTTTTAAGGAGGCACTTGAGAAATTAATAGAAGAGATTTTTATTGTGCAGAGGAGTGTTAGAAATTAAAGGACATTAGATGTTAGGTCTGTTGCTGTTCCCAAGGGAAGACTGGAAAGAGGCTAGTTCCCAGCGTGGAGGTATTTGTATGCATTTGTTTAGTTCCGTGCTTCAGAGGTCCCATTGCTCACTGTCAGGAAAAGTAAGGACCCTTTCCCTTTGTTATTCTCCCCAGAACTGTTTAACTTCTTGGGAGTTTTCCCCTCCAGAGCTGGGGTAGGGGGCAGGACAGGGAGAAGATCCTGAGTGTGAGGGACTGATGCTTCTGCTGGTATGGACAAATGGTTCAGTGCCTTCATGTCCTCGTGCTTCAAGTGTTCAGAGAGTAAGTGAGTCCAATAACTTGTTTAATACAGTGGCTCTTAAAATTTTAGTGTAGTCAGTCAAGCAATCTGTTCTCTTTGGGAGCCTCAGAGCTTTTGTTCATCTTTCTCAGCATTTTTAAATCCCTAAATATATGTTCATTGTTCTCCTTGTGTGTTCTCTTTTTGGTTAGTTTATTATCTGCCTCCTCATCTGAATCTGCCACCTGGTGATTCACCATTTGCTAAGGGGAGCTGTCAGAACCATACAGTCCCTCTCCATGTACAAATAATCCAAAATTACCAGAGATATCAAATGAAATGGTGTAATTTGTCCTGCTGTTCCCTATTCTATTTAATAGTCCCTAATTTCTTTTCGATCTGGTTGTTGTATTATGCGAGATAGCTTTGGCCAGGTGTCATCACATCGGCCTGTCCCTACAGAATGGTGCTCCCATCCTCAGTAAGAGTTCCCTGGGGTTACCCTTAGAGACTTCTCATTTTCCTGAAGACCTGCTTTGTTGTTGTAGGGGTTGAGAATTACTCTGAGCAGAGGCTTAAGCAGTCAGATCCTAAAGGTTAGTTGTTATTCAGTTACCAGGGGTAACCACCTTGGTGTAACTATGGGTGGGCTTCTCCAGTTCCTCTCTGTGTACCCTTCTTTTCAGCAGCTCAGATATTTACAGTCATGTTTCCTAGTAGCTCAGTGGTCTCGCAGGTTGCAATGAGAGCCAAGGACCCCCTGCCAGGCATGTCCTTCACCCCAGGAACTGAGTTTGGAGATGTCTCCTGCTTTTTCTTTTATACAATACCATAAATCCTTAGTCTGTAAAAGTGAAAGGAGGGAGAGAGCAACACCATTCCTGGTCATAGCTGGAGAAGGGGCAACTCTGGACTGTCAAGCAAACGGTCTCTTTACCAACAACCTTTACCGTTTATCTAGTGTGCATAAACACTGGCTTTATACTCCAATCTTATCTTATCTAGAAGTGTTGTGCTATAGAGTCACATTACCTGAATGTTCCCCCGGTCACCAAGTTGATGTATGTGACACATTTTACATCATTTCAGTCCATATTATCTCAGGCACCTGATGGGTATTGCAGTGTTTTTTGAGATGGAACAGCTTTTTGACAGTGGAGGCTGAGTACTCAGGCTAACAAATACATTTAATGTCTGTTGTCTTTAAAATGATTCTTTCTTTTTACAGTATTGTAATGTGGCAGTGCTCTTCACATGCAGAAATAGGTGTCAGTGCTAGTAATTTTCTAGCTATTTTCTATGAAAGATCCCATCAGCTATGAAAGCTGTTGTGATTTTTGTGTGTAAATGGCAAATGCTGGCTCTTTGCTGGGTGTTTCTGTCAAACTGAGTAAGACCATTATTGAAATACTGGCGCTGCTGTGAAGTCTTTTGTCAAACTGAAAATACTTGGGTATTTTCAAGTGTTTAATGTGAAAAACTTGACAAGTTCTTGAAGCTGGCAAACCTGGAGCTTGCTGCAAGGTTCCACTCGGGGTTTTTTGCCAGGCTGTGGGTGTGACACCAGCCTTGCCATCACAGAGAAGTTAAAAAAAAAAACAAAGCAACTAAGACCAAGAAAAGGTATAAAAATTCTCAATACATTAACAAGTAAGATAAGATCAGTGATTTCATGTAAGCCTGGTTAGAAGTCCTGCTGTTTGTACCTTGCCGTGGCTAGCAGTTTTGTAAGAGGAAGAAATGCTCATTTGGAATCTCCTCTGCTTCATCCCCGTTGCAGCTCATTTTTTGCTGTCTCTCTGAAGCAATGGCCTTCTCTGCCCTATCACTTCTGAAAAGATTCCCAGCTGTTTCTTCATGATATCCTGTTAAAATGGCTGGCAGCTGTCATTCACTGGCATCCTGAGCAAAGTAGAGGAGAAGCTTTTAGCTGCTTTTATGTGCGTATCATTGCACTCTTCAGCAGGCCCAGACTGGTAAAGTTGAGAGTCCAGTGTTTAATGAGCTCGAATAGCCAGAATTTGTACTTTAAATACATACAGAGGACAGTATATCACACTGCTGATCAGCTCACCCGCACGCACGCACGCCCAGGTTATCAACACAGCCTCTTAACTTCCCTTATAATGTCTCGAGCCTGTCCTTTGCTCGTATTCTCCCTCGTAAAACCCCAGTGATCTGTCACCTGCTTTACTGGAATTGCTTCTGCCTGTCAGCTCTACCCTTCTCAAACCATGTTTGTGCAGTGGACTGCCCCCTTCTTTCCTCCACCAGTGCTGTATATGGCAGCCATCCTTCATGGCTTTCCTCTCCTGCTTCCTTTTTCACCCCTTTAGGCAGCTGCAGGTTTTTCTCCTTTTCTTTTATCATTTGCCCCATGGTGCCTCCACACCTAATACATTAGCTGCTTTCCCTAGTGCCCTTGTAGTTGTATTCCACTGCGATGCCTTTGGGGGTTTTGGTATATTTTAACTTTTATTTTTCTGTAGTGCACTGAATATTTGCAATGGTATGGAAATAAAAAAAAAATTAAAAACCCAACCAAACCAAAACCCAAAACCACAGAGAAAATGCTTACTTCTCTGGACTATTGCACTTGGGTTTACTTACTTATTTGTAATGTGGGGAATATTTGACTTATTTGATCAGAATGTGGGGAAATATTTAAGTTACAAGCATATATGAGGATGAGCGGTGTACTGATTTATACTCTTCAGAGGTCCTGCATAGGAGTTCAACATACCTGTTTTATTTATATAAGTAAAATCCCCTACTAGTTGTGAATAAGTGCTATTGGTAGCTCAAAATTTACTGAAAACCTCAGTGGCAGGGAAGGAATAGCTTTTCTGCGTGAGAGGGAATGGCAA
>NW_010168922.1:17246-62978 GCF_000695765.1 Mesitornis unicolor
TTCCTGCGTGAGAGGAACTGGCAATAGGCATATCTACTCCAATTGCTCACAAATCAAATCAAAGATCAGGCTTTCTCTGTTTCATAACTGTTTTTAAAGTGAAGCAAATTACATATGTGAGAACCTTCTGTATCTAAAATCTGGTTTAGTGTGCATGGGCATGCACGGACGGTGAAAATGCATATTCCATATACAACTGTAATGAAAAATTAAATTAGTAGCTCTGCGCCCAATTTGAGTAATACAGAACTGAGCATACATCTAATTACAGTGTATGCATTACACTGCCGTATCTTGGTCTGTGACTGCATACAGTTGTGGAAAAAAATTTGTTGTGCTTGAAGACAGGAGGTCATGGCCAGAACTCATAGAGTTATTCATTGTGATTTTAAAATAAACCACATTTTTTAAGCTTTTTTCTGTTCTCAGACTAATTATAAACCTATTTACCATGTCTGTTAACATGGTGAATGTTAACATTGTTGTCAATCCCCGTCGTTTCTTTGTAGTTCCTGGCTGTGTTTGGTATTGGAGTTTGAGCTCCATTTCTGGGCACCTTTGGAGAATCTCAGTTCTCTTTGGGAAGACTGGGACAACACGGCTGCAGAGAGAAGGAACCTCATCTGGAGTGTGTAGGGACAGCCATCCAAAAACGTGTCTCAGTAATTTTTACCTTTGGGATCCAGAAGCTGTTCTTTTAGTTTATAGATAACGTCAGTTAAGTCAAGTAACTTTACCTGCTTCATGGCTAGATAAGTCGTCTTTTGCAATTATCAAATTCATAATAAAGAAGGAACACAAAATAAATTATTGTCCTAAGCTATTCCTCAGACTATTTACTGTTTTGAGGCCAAGTTAACAGAGGATTTAGTTTAGTCTTGAAAACTTAGATATGTATGGAGAACCAAGCTATGCTGTGCTGAATTCACAGATGAAAAAAACCTCGTAACTCCTTTGTGTTTTTGTTTTGTTGGTTTGTGGAATGGGTCGCTTTCCTCCCCCTCGCTTGGCTTTTGGGTTTGTCAGGTGAGCTTCTTTGCTGCTGCTTATAAATATAGTTTTGGATATCTAAGGCAAAACCAGTGGGGGTTAAGGTGGCTGATGTGGGCTGGAAATAGTGTAACCAGTTCCCACCCCATCCCTCCCATCAAAAGGGCAGCCTTGTCAGTGCCTTCTGCTGTGCCTGTATGGGAAAGTTCCTCCTCTGGATGAATTCTAGGATTTAGTGCTCCCTTGTACCACTCCAGGCATCTTTCCTAATATAATAAGAGTAGAAGAAAGAGGATTTAATCCGGTATCTGTAAAACGCTTGGAAAAGTTCAACACTTGGGAAGCAAAGTTCACATTGCAACATTAACATTGCACGTAGATAACTTTAATTGCTACTTGCTGTCAAAAGTATACTTCAATATAGCACAGCTAGCTTGAATAAGTTAATATTCCTGTATCTCAGGGTCTCTTGTTCTTTGCTTTTTGTGCATTTAAATCTTGAAGTTGCATCTTGCTGTGATTGCCTGTGGTTTATACGATCTTGAATTTGGTGATTTGGGGTGAGTTTTTTGGTGAGTCTGAATGCCTGTAGCCTTTTCAGGCAAACTTTGATATTTGCAACATACTAAAACGAGGTTGCAGAATTCGCAAGTTTTGTTGTTTCGGTTGCAGACAACTATTTTTTGGAAGCTAAGTTAAAGAGTACCTGCAAAGACCAACCGAGGTAGTAGATGTCTCCCACCCCCACTTCATGATGTAGGAAAAAGTGTTTGTTTTCATTTTGTTTCTTGCTCATCTGACACCTTAGAAATATCAGGAATGTCAAGTCTGGTCTTTCCTGTTTTTTGGGGGCAGGCTTCTTGAAAGACTCTGTAAATCAGGAGTTTTCTCAGGCCTCAAAAAAATGGGTATGTCGTGTTTATCTTCAGAAGGAGCTTTTGTCTGAGTGTCTTGAGTTAAATGGGGGTGGGTGGCTGTGGTGTTAGGAAATGGAGTTAGATACCCTGAATAAAAATTGCTTTTTGATTAGAATTCTCTTTCTTGGTCACAAGTTGTTGAGTTTTTTTGTTAGGTTGGTTTGGGTTTTGGTTTTGGGTTGGGTTTTTTTTGTTGGTTTTTTTTTTTAATTTGAAATGGAAGCTTTTTCAATTCTGGGTTTAATTTGTAATTTTTGTTTTTCTTAATGCTCTCAACACTTCTGGGTTTTTTATGGTGTGGAAAAAGAATGGGAATAAAGCAGAACAAAGCTGTTAAAAGAATCCTGTTCTTCTTCTAGTCCAGCAATTATTTGAACTCCCTGATTTAGCACAGTGTAGGTTGTCTTCCACTACAAATCAGTTACTCTTTTTTTTCACTGTGAAAGCAGAAAAAAAAGTGATTAATTTGGAGCCTGATGCTTTTAAAAAACCTGTGGATATCTTGCTAAATTATGGCAACCTGAAAACTGTTGATGCCCTGATGTAGTGTGGCTCTCTCCAGGAAAGCTTAATATGCTTTCTAAAACTGAAGACCATCTTTGTAAATGTGGTTACGAATGGGCTTTAAATGTTGTGTTGTAACAAGGAAGGACGATGGGCTGGTGTGTAAATCAGTGGAAACATAAAACTGATACTGGGTGTGAACTTGTTCAATGAAGAAATAGTATAATCGAGAGTAAGCTCTGTTTTTGGACACAGTTGCTGTGTTGGAAAACGTGGAAGAAATTCCAGTTACACTTAAACATATGTGCATGTATTTTCCAGTTCTTCTATATAAACAAATAGTAAGTATGTGGGCAGATCAGTGGCTCCAGATCATGCAAATATATGGATTTTGATGGAGCTGGGAAGGAAGATCCACAAAATTAATGCAGTGATATTTCCTTTGCATGTAAATGGAGTTCTCAAAGTACTGACAAGAAATAACTTACAAAGCAAGATAAATGTAGTCTTTAAATTATTTCGTATGAATGAAAAAAGATACAAACTCAAGAGCACGAAGTTTGCCCCTTAAGAGAGTTTTAGAAGAAATGGTTGAAGCAAGTATTCAGAAAAAAACCCATAACTTAAGCCTTAGCTGCATTGTGTCAAAGAGGCCTAGGCAGTCTTACGCTGGAAATACGGAACGCGGTTAATTTTGAGCTATGCCCAAGTGCATATCACAGTTGTTGAAGAGTTGAGGATCCCTTTTCAGATCATTACTTAAGCAGCTATTTCCTGGGAAAGCAGCAAATGGGTCAGTCAGAAAGAAAAGTGTTATTTCTCCTGGGGAAACGGGAGCAGCGGTGTCCTAAACACAGTGATGTGAGCAATCATTGATCAGAAATCAGAACGATGAATCAGAAATCAGAATCACCTGTCAGGATGGTGGCGTCATATTTTTTCTGCTGGACTGTGTAGCTGGGTTTTTGGGAGAAGGGTGACGTTGCTGATGTCATTGGTTTGGGGTTTTTTTTATGATTGGGCAGTGTGCAAATTACTGCAGCTTGGACAGTGAAGCCATTCAGGGAGTCACTGAGTGGACTCTCTAGTGTTAAATTTACTGCTTTGCAAGGTGTTTCCTTCCAAAGTCAAGTTAATCTTGATCTTTGATGACATTCTTTGCTAGTGTTTTTTTCCTCTTTTCTAGGTAAAGAAATTAAAAGCCTTTGATGGAGATGTATCAAAACTGTCTCAAGCCGATTCCTTCATGTATTTACTAATCCAGGTGCCAAAGTAAGGAGACAGTAGATTTATTTTGTTCATGATAAATGTTCTTTTTTGGCTGTCAGTTCTAAACCTGTTTGTTTGTGTGCTCCAGCTATGCTCTTAGGATTGAAGCCATGGTGTTAGAGAGGGAGTTCTCACCCTCCTGTGCTTCTCTACAGAATGACATGAAAATTATAAGACGGGCAACAAAAGGTAATTAAGCATGTTGGGACATGAATAATACTCTTGTTTTTGTTAGCATGTTAATTAGTCTGCATTATGAAGACCAGAGCTTGAATTTCAGGTACCTTGGCTATTAAAAGGAAGCTAACTCCCCTCTGACAAATGCCATTAGGGTGTGCCTGGCGAATCTTTGCTTCCAATATCAAAAATCTGCAGACTTTGGATACACCAGCAATGCATTCATGACCAAAGCCTACAAGCAGCCTATCCAGAACTGACAGAAGCAAAAGGTGTCCATGGCCAAATTAGGATAAATCATCTTCTGAGGACAGTTTGCTCATTCAGGCATTTCTGTCTCTCTGATTGAGTGTGGTTGTTACACCTCTCTGCTCACTCTTTCAGAGATCCATAAATCCAAATTTCTCTGTATGCCGTTGCCCTTTGAGGTAGCAGTGGAAAGGCTAGAGATGTAATACTTCTGCTGTTCCTTTGCTTTCTGTTTTTGTTCTCTGCGTTTCTCTACATTTCTCTCTGTTCTCCACATTTCACAAGTTTTAAAATACCACAGCTGGTTATTTGTAAGGCAATCTGGTGTCTTCTGCTTTGCAGAAAAATAATTTCCTGGTTTAATTTAAACATGAATTCTGACCTTTTCAAATGCCTTGAGTGCCTATTTGTCCTGTTTGTTTCTCAGTATGTTATTCCCATATCATTCTGGCAGTTCTTTTGACAGGCTACTAGAGCGGTGTTTAGATTCCTTCCAGTGGTATGAAAAGGCACAACAGTAAAAATAGTCAACTGTGAGCACCGGTGCTTGGGGTAGCCAATTTTTAGGAAAGGAAAGGGAGAAAAGCCTGGTGTGTTTTTTCCCACCAGTGGGGATTAAACTGGTCCTTCTTGACTTAGGAAAATGTGCCTTGGCTTAGGCTGAGGTTTGAGTTTGGCCTTGTGTTGGGATCTCTTTCAAATCATTGTGTTTTGAGCAGCAGACATATGTGAGGGAATATGTTACGTCTAAAAACAACCGCACCCCGTCATCCTTCATGTCCTTCTCCCAGGACATCTGTGAACTGATGAATTCCTTCCCCTCCCAGGAGACACTTTGGTCTCCAGCTCCTGCATCAGGCCATGCAAATCAGACTGAGCTTCCCTGTTTGCAGTCCACCTGAGTCATGTGCTCGTCTCCATTTGGTCTTTCCACTTCGGGGTTTGTTGATAGCCCGAAGTTGTTTAGGAATTACGGCTACTTTTCCATTCCTATCTCCTGTGTTTCTTCCCTTGTAATTAAGCTGAGAGAATATTTGCTTCAATTCTAACGCTGACGATCATTAAGGATTAGGATGGTCTAAATAGCCCGATGGATTCTCATCTAGCCTGCAAATGGATCTGTCTCGTAGTGACGCCGAGCGGGCTCTTACTATGCAAAATCTTTAGAAATTGCCTTCTCCTCTTGGTCTTACGAAATTTGCTATTCTTTTTTGTAATCTCGCCCCTTTCTTCCTCCTTGCTTCCTCACCTATAACTTGTTAGATCAAAGGTTATTTAATTAGTTCTGTGTTTTAGGCTGCTAATACTGAAACCCAAAGGTACAAGGGCTATCTGCTTCCAAAATGATAGATTAGTTTATAGTGCTGAGCAGTTAAATGCAGAGTAAATTATAGAATGTGGACTTCAAAGCAGAATAGTTTTCAAAAGTGTTTACACTGCAGTCAAAAGGATTCCACCTTTTATTATGGTCATCAATGTAAAATATAGTACCTTACATTAAAACCAGCTCATGTTATTTTTCTTGCCATATGGGAACTTTCAAGTTTGGAGTTATTTGGTTTTCTGTGCCACTTGTGTAGTGCTAATTTATCAACTCTTTACAGTTCTGAATTCCTGTATCTTATTTCTAAGGCATTCCTTCCCAGTGACTATTAAGCTTGTGTATTGTTTTGTGTTCATATGTGACTGGGTGAAAAGGTGGCTGGATTTTGCAAAAAATGGAAATATGTACAAAGCAGGTTTAAGTGATGGAAAATCTTTAACAGTCAATTTTACTCCCTTTGACTCTTTGCTTCACACTGCATAACTCGGTGCTAAATCATCTTTGATGTGCCTGAAGTAAAATAAATGCTGATCTGAGGTGGTGATGATACAGAAATAAAATGATGATTCATAGTGGGAGTGGGATAAGCAAGGAAAATTTAAACATTGCCTGTTATCTGTTCAGGCCTGATGGCTAAGTCTTCCAAAAAAAGAATAATAGTTCAAAAGCCCAGTCCTAGCAGATGGCAAACGCATCCTGCAAGGTGCAGAACGTTTGCCTGAACGCTTGAAATTAGTAGGTGCTGAGGATACTTAACCACTTGCATGAGGCACTTCGCACATTGCAGGATTAGTCCCCAAATGTTTTGTGAACTACTGGAGGGTTGCCTTGGAAATACAACGCTTGCTGAGCTGAAGTCTGAACATACACTTGAGGTTTGTCGGCTGTGCTTATGACTTGGCATTACACAGTACCATTTATTCCCTCCGACCTTTACAATCTGTTGCAGTTTCCTGTTAAAATAAAATAATCCACCTTTAAAAGCTTGAGGTGAAGAAGTCTGGTAAATTTGACCGCCTCCATTTCAAAACAAACAGTTGTTAGACAGCAATTTTCTTGTTCCTTACAGAGCTAATGACTTGTGAGGAACTGCATTCCATACTGCACTTGGTCCTTCAGGCTGGGAATATTATGAATGCGGTAAGTGACATCCCAAAAGGAGGTGGCTGATTGACCCAACTGCCTGGTTAGGATGGCGGTCCACTGAGGTCTCATCTGGTTTGCCCCTTTCTTTCCAGGGAGGTTATGCTGGCAATGCTGTTGGATTTAAACTGTCGTCGCTGCTCAAGCTGGCGGACACAAAAGCAAACAAACCTGGGATGAGTCTGCTGCATTTTGTTGCTCTGGTATAGAAAAACTGTTTTACCTGTATATGCAACTGCTACAGGTGTAGAGCTGTAGATGATAGACAATAGAAGGGGCCATGCAGCTCTGATCCTAGTCTTCACTTTTCTTCTCCTGCTCCAAAATTCACCTGTTTACCTATGTCTGGTCATTCTACCCAGAAACCCATGGAAAACTTATGGGGTTTATATGATGTAGAAGCTTGCCTTTATCAAACTTTCTCATTGTAGCTTTTCTCTTATTGTCCTGAATTCTTACACTGTGGAAATAGCTTATTTTGTTAAATATTCTTCCAATCTTCCTGTTTAATCTTTTGAGCAGCATTTTTGGTAGGGAGATTTTTTTTCCCTTGGTGACTGACATGTATTTTTAAAGGTGCTACAGACTTTTTTCCAAGTTTTTTTTCCTTCCTTTCAAACTTCTTTATTTTAGAAGGGAGAGAATTTAAATACTTCCCTATGTGACTTTGGTTATCTGTGTACAAACTGGCTTAACAGATTTCCAGTCAGCTTACAATGAGGTATTAAATGATGTTTGTGCAGGAAGCATCGTATCTGCTCGAACAATGGGCATCAGTAAATTGTTCTTTCCCTGGCATTCCCTGTTAATCCATGTGACTTCTGTGGAAGCTCTTGTTTAAAGTTTCTAGTTCTGATCTCTGCCTTTCGTTAAGGGGTGTCCTCTGCTCAATTGTGTTGGGATTGAACAGGAAGCAAAACAGTGCAGGAGAGAAAGCTTTAAGTGCCCTCCCAGAGGCTTTAGAGCTGCTGAACTTAGGGACTTTGGCAAGGTGGAGGAATGTTAATGGATTGTGTGTGTTTTGGTTTTGTTCTGTTTGTTTCAGGAAGCCCAAAAGAAAGATGCTGCTCTTCTCAACTTCTCCGAAAAAATTAGGAGTGTTCATGAGGCCGCCAGGTAAGTCAAAAGAAAACTGAGAAGTTAGAGTTAGGCTGTGACTTGGAATTTTCTTATTTGTGAAGCAGTGAGGCTTGTTCAGAGAAGTTTTGGCACAAAACGTGAGATCTTTACAAATGTTTACTATAGCTTTGAGAGCTTCATTTCCATTTGCTAGCAGAAGTATGCCTGCAATGTGCCTCCAGGTATGAGGTTTTTTTATGACATTATCTCCATAGGTTTTTGGTATTTTTGTCTCTGCCGAATACACGCGCATGTATGTTACTTTTAAGGGACTGAACTAAAAGCATGTTACTGTTTTTCCTTAAAGCAGTTTTCATCTGTCTCTGAGCAGGCTACAATACTTTTCCAAATCTGGTACCAGGTACAAGTACTGGCTTCTTTTAGATGCTTTTTGATATTTTGTTTGCTTCTCCATTTCTATTTTGGATGGAAAATCAGAAGGATTTACAGCTCTCTATTATTTCATCTTAAGGTCTCTAACTGCGTAATTTTAAACTGAACCTGATTTGTACCTTGATAACTGTACTTGCTTTTGTAAGACGGTGGTATCTACAGCCCCAAACTGAAAGCTAGCAGTGCTGGAGATCTATTCCCAGTTTTGCTACTTCCTTACTCTTGAGCTTTGGGCAATCTATTTACATTCTTTTCCCAGCTGTAAAATGGATCCAATCTGTTAGATCTGATGCAGGGTTAAGTCATGTCTGCAAAAGGCTCTGAAATCTTCTGAGGAAAGGAGTGGCCATAGAGTTAATCAAAATTTTAGCCACCTGTGTGGCTCTCTGCCATCCAACCCACACACCTTTTTGGCAGTCCGCCGTGTGGCCTGCTGGGGAATGCAGCTCCCCTCGGCATCCAAGCCCCCTGGCAAACAGCGGGGGAACCGGCAGAATCCCAAATCTGGTGATTTTTTTTTTTTTTCCTCTAACCACTTTGTTCTTTGATCTCATTTGCTAATGCTGAAAATTTGTTGTATCTCATGCTGAGATTTATTCAGGGAATGCAGTCTGTGCAGGGAAATGCAACAAAACGAAATACACGTCTCACCATTGGGCATGGGGAAGGTCTTTATTAGAGACAACTGTCACATACAAGTTGCTTATAAATTCTCCCAGTTAGAGCATGTTAAAGCAACTACCATTGTGTTCTGTACTTTTTATCGTCTTGCCTTCTTTACTTGTAGGCCATCCTCTTTCTCCTTCACAGGCAGAAAAATATAGCCTGTATCTTCTACTGCTTTTCTTATTTGTAAAAACACCCAGAACAGGGAACTAACCTTTGCAGATGAAGTAAGCAGAGAAAAACCAGCACACAATATTTGTTTGTGTGCGCGCTGACAAACTTGTGCGTGCTGTCACCATCCGCTGCACTGTGTGCTTCAGTCAGTTTGCCACAAATTCTTTAGCTTTACTGGTTTAAAGTCATGCTGCTGGTGAAATCACTGGTGTCAGTAGTTAATTTTGATCATTCTGGAAACTGTAGTGCTTCAATTCCTGAGCTCAGTTCTCTGGTGAAGGAAATGCCATAGATTCAGAAGCATTTACCCTCAAAGTGACTGAGAGATTTGAGTGGGAGCTCCCGTTGCATGGAACGAGGGTCTCCCAGGGTAAAGCTTAGACTGCATCAGAACAGAGCTTTTCCTTTGGTCTTTGATTTCCGAGTTACCTCTCCACAGAAGCAGCTCTGCTGCTGGTATGTGGCAGAAGGATGACATGTTGCAACTGCTGGGTTGGAACTGTGTAGGCTGTGTTACTGTGACTGCTTAGAAGACTGTAACACGCAATTTCATGATGGCAAATGCCACTGCCAAAATGGGTAGTCCTGTCTGACAGTCCCTTGTGACCCCCTTCTTGTGCCAGCTGCTGCACCTGAATGGCTGGAGAGAGGAGGAACAACTGGCCAGAGACAGGGCAACATTGCCCTTTCTCCTGGTAAGGTTGGGTAGGACTGGCTGGAGTTAATCCTGAAACCACACCCCATGGGAATCTTTTCATGTTGCAAATAAGAAGAAATGCGCTTATCTCCCTTCTAACTTTCAGTGTCTATTCTGGAAAGATTTCCTGAACAGGCAGGTCTTGTTTGATAGCCAGATTGCACCTCATGTTAGACATCCATTTTTGAAGCATATTATGGCTAACCTGTGGACAACTCCTCCCCCCTCAATAAATTGTCTCTGTATATGCTATTTTTTAGGTTATCCATTGACAATGTAGAAGCAGAGCTCCAGTCGCTGTCTTTCAAGGCAAAATCTGTTAAAGACAGCGTTCGACGAGACCCAAAACTCTTGCACCAGATGGAAAGCTTTCTGCAGGTTTGTAGGATTATTGCAGGATGGCACATATCCGTGTTAGTGTGTTACTGTCACCTGAATACAGGAGCATTCCTCAGCTGAACGTAATTTGTGTGGACGTGTTAATAAACAGAACCGTTGTTTTAATGTGCCTACCCTATCAGTTGTACAAACTCCATGCTATTTGTCAAGTAAGAATGTTGGAAGAACTGTGTTTTTACAGGGAGGGATATTGAGTGTACGTTGCCCAAGGCTTGCTAGGCAAGCATGTTTAATGCCTGTGAAATTACTGATGAAGATCGGTAGTTAAAAAAATAAGACTATTCGGATCGGTCTCTGCTTTTGTACTTCACAGCTGCCCAAGATACGGTATCCATGTATTATGTTATATTGGAGCATGTTAGTTATAGCTGAGGCTGTGCTGTCCGTAGGATCCTGATTGTTGGGTGACTGAAGAGATATTGTTAGAAGCTGGAAGGTTAGGGGACTGTTTTCTTTACTGATTTACCCTTAGCACAGAGTGTGTTATTCTGAGTCATACCATTACTTCTGGGTGGATTGTCCACTTCTTTTTTAGTACTGCAGTGACTTTATAGACATGAATGTGCAGAGCACTTAATTTCAGAGCAGAGTTCTTGGTATTCTCCGAGTACATGGTAATGCCTGGAGAAATACATATTAAACTTCAATTAAATGATTTTTCTGTTTCATGCTATAGATAATCATTAAAAGTAAGAAAGCAGGTGTTGATCTGGAACGTAACCTGTCCTGATTTTCAACTTGCAGATGTAGTTAATAGTCCCTGCAGTTTTTCAGCAGATGAGAAGTTGATGAAGAAAGGGGCGGGTTGAGATTGTATTACCTGTCCTCATTCACTCTGATTTACTGGCTTTTATCCATTGCACCGAGACTCTTTAATGTTATGTTCTAACACGTTTGGGATTTTCTTTAATTTAACAGCTGGTTTTATGTAACACTACAACCTTGTTTAGGCCACATTCCAAAAGAAATGTTGGGGGAAAAAATCATTTTACAAATGCATACCTTACATAAACACTTCCGGTTTTGTCTCTAAATTACAGGTGATAACCAAGCTGATTTAAAAGTCAGCTTTCATTATCTCATCCTCATGAATGAATTACTGAAATATGTGGGAGGATCTCATTTTCTATGTATGCATTTATCAATTGTCCAGTTTATCTTCAGTCCAGCTTTTTGTGGAGTCCTTTTGTTCAGGGTTTTTTTTGTTTTAAGACTAACAGGTAGGATTTGTTCCTACCCTATTGGCATAATTTGCCAAGTGACTCTGTGGCAGCAGGGTTGGCTTAAATGGTTACCAGTGCCTCCAGCTGCCTGTTTCCACCCCGGTGCCACAGTATCAGAAGTATTTAGATGATCATGTATTAGTGTCAGAGAACAGATTTGTGTGGAAATTAACTTTTCTGCCGGATTACTTGGAGCTGCATGCGTTCTAGGATTGTACAAGGATGAGAGAGAATGGCTGCTGATGCAGATAGGGGAGACGGAGAGGCAGCTGCTGGAAGTGTTTGAAGCGGTTCTGCTGTTCAAAGTCCAACCACAGCCTTATTCTCTTTCTCCTGAATCTTTTTTTCTTCTAACCTACTCCAACCCTGTCTGTACAGCCCTACACTTATGATTCAAAATAGTCCCATACTACATTATGGGAACATTTTCTGGATGTCTTAAAAAAGACATCTTTCCAGAGGTTCCTTACCTTTTTGCCATGAAAATCTTTTTTATTGTGGTCTGAGGTCAACTTAGGAAGGAGCTGCTTCTATGATGTATATCCATGAATTTATCCATGTGTTTTTTTGGGAAAAGTAGGGAGGAGGAATTAATCCATTTATGCTTAGTTGAAAGTTGCAGGGAAAATGGCAAAATATGGCACGTTGAGCTTTCAAGAAGCACCTAAGTGGTCTGTCACTGTCCTAGTAAAGTCTTTATTTTACTCATCTAAAAATTGCACTTCAAAAGCCCTTGAAGAAACTTAGAACTTGTGCCTGGTTTGTACCCTGGTTGTTAGAATTTACATTTTGGTTGATCCATTTTCCCTGACCTTACTCACTTAGCTGAAATGACATGTTTCCTTTTGGTAGTAGTAGTTCTCATTCAAAGTGTTCATTTCCTGGGCTCTGTAGTTCTCTCAAGTTCCTAATCTATACATGACCTGCTGTGACTTTAATTTTTCTGTCCGATTCATGCCATATATATGGTTTTTTGCTACAGTTTGCTGTAAGACATCTGAAGGAGCTTGAACACCAGAAACGAGAATTACAAAAGGAGGGAAATGCTCTCATTGACTTTTTCTGTGAAGACAAAGAAACGATGAAACTGGATGAATGTTTCCAGATATTTCGGGACTTCTGCATAAGATTCAACAAGGCTGTTAAGGTAAGAGCACTGAGTGAGATTCTCATACATTTGAAATAGATATTTGCTCACACGAATTAAGTTCTTTTTTCTGCTTTATCTTGATTTGTACCAAGCTAACAAGATGTTCAGCTAATGTGCCTGTTGTACCATCAATTTACCTACCTTGTGTCACCCAAGAGACCATGTAGTTAGGCATGTGTGTGAACAGTATAGGAATACATAAAGCCAAGTGGTGGTCACTATTGCAGACCTTTTAGTGAGACATGACTGCATATATGCTCGATTATTTAGGTTTGGAGATTTAATTCATAGTCACATGTTATGAGTGGTAGTTGGATAGCTGTTAGTTTGAGGTCCAATGGGGAGATTCCTTCATCTCTCTCTAGTAAGTAGTTACACTCTAAAACTGACAAATCAGTCTCTTATTTGCAAATACTGAGGAGGTTTTCTTACTAGGTATTTTGTGGGGATTAACCTTTGTCTCTACAAAATTAACAGAACAATTTAGAATAAAGATTGCAGTTCTATACAAATGTGACACAGGGACAGCACAGCCAGCAGTCTAAAAAGATGGCTCGTACCACATTGGCCATGCGCGCATATTTCAGATGTTTAAACTCTTTTCCCAATTTTTGAACACGCCTGTGTGTGCTTAAAATGGATTTTTCTTTTGAATAAAATCTCCTGAAACGTGTTTTGGGTGAGGTCGAAATGTACAGTGTCCAATATGGAATAGGTAATAATAACTGCAACTATTTTTAACCATTTCTCTGTACAATGGGAGATTTAAAGTTGTATTTGGCAAGAACTCATTCTGTAATTCCATACCTGTGAAAGCAAGCTTCCTGCCACAGACTTTTTTCCTGAAATGCGAGGTTTTTTTTCCTTTTCCTTTCTTAGCTGTTCAGGTTTCTAAGATCTCTAATGCATCTTATCTTTCAGAGCCTAGTGTAGCCTCAAATCCACTTTAAAAGGTGCAGATTAACCCATTCATCAAAAAGAGCTCCAGCATTAGGCTTCTGTTTACTGAAAGCTTTCGGGTGACTTTTTGTAGTCGTGCAGCAATTCTGTTGTCACGACAGTGGGAAGACCAAACTAGGCAGTGCTTCAGACAAATATAGGAGTGTTTATTTAAACAGTGTGTCATTGCGCAGAACAGATTGAACAGCATGCTGGAAAATGATGTCATTTTGGAATCCTCGGTCACGATTAGCCTCCCCCTTCTTTCTTTTGCTGTGGCTGTAATGGCTTTAGAAAACAACGTTCTCCATTGCAGAAAATAACCTGGAAAGTTCAACTAGATTAAATTGTGTAAACCTTTCTGTTTGCTTTCATATGCAATTAAGTAACGTTTTTTCACAACATTTCCAATTGGTAATGTTTGAGTCAGAGGTAAGTGGCACCCAGTAGAAACTGCGCTTGCTGAGGCACAGTTCCAATGGTGATAAGGGAGGATGAAAGGAACACATTGACTGTGTGTTCCTCAGATGAGTTTGTCTTAAAATACGAATGTAATGAGCAGGTGGAGGTTTACTCACCTGATAAAATTGCCAACTTTAAATTTAGTGGGGACTTGAAGCTCTCCGTCTTAGAGCAGGGATCTCTCTGGCTGGACATGACATGTAGTTGGGTTTGATAGGTTACATTCTTGGTCTCTGCAGGCACTTGTGGATTTTTTTCATATGCTGACCAGACTGACATGTCACCAGCATTAGATATGCTCGCTATGGTTGCAGGCTGTGGTTGCTGTGGTGATTTTGTGTGTATATGTATTGGGAGTTGGGCAAGGGTGATAGCAGCAGGAGATAATTTCAATGGGAAGAAATAAAGGGAAAGATAAGGCAGTGTAACTTGTGCACAGGACACTGTCCTCTGAGATGTATTTCTGCTTTTCCTCGTCAGGAAAACACGGAACGAGAGATCCAGGAGCTTCATAGTCTGCAAAGGCAAAAGGAACTGGAGGAGAAGCGTCGATCCTGGGCAGCTGGAGAGCTTGGGAGCTTTGGGCGGAGCAGCAGTGAGAATGATGTGGAGATGCTGACCAGAAAAGGACTTGAAGAATTTCTTCCCTTCTTGCAGCAGAGACCTCAAAGCCCTTCATACAGAAACCCCAATTCCAGGCGCTCTCGACTTTCCCTGGGGATTACTGCAGACAGGGAGCTGCAGAGTTTCCTGGAAATCTCCAAAGATGAGGATCCAACCAAGTTTAACAGCCTTCCCCGTGCAAACAACCGACAAGCAAGACCCAACGTAGCCTGGACCGAATCCAAAGAAACGAGAGATCTCAACCTAAATACTCTGCACTTACAGCAACAGTCTGAAACCAAAGTGGAAAGCAGTGGTCTTCTGCAGGTGCCTCCAGCTCAGCCCAGTCGCCTCAGTGGCTCTGCTGGTCCTGGTGCCCGTTACTCACAGAGAAACACCGACTACAACACGCACTCCTCCAATCTCTCCTGCGAGGAGTCCACAGATATAAATGCTCTGGCTCTTGCAATTGAGGAGCGTGAACTCGTTAAAGGGCTCCGTAAGTTTGATATTCAAGGAGGAAAGCCTGCAGAGGATGCACCTTTAATATATTTGGAGGATGCTGGTGGAACGGACTTGGAGACTTTGGATGATCTGAGCTTTCATTCCCTCAGCACTGCCGACGAGGATCTGCCTCCAGCTTGCAGGAGTTCCAGAGAGGCCCACGACCATAAAGCCGAGGCGGTGGCCTGCAAGAGCGAAGCTTCAGAGCCCAGCAGCAGCAGCCCCATGTCTGTGGATACAAGTGTTTCGGGAAGTAGGGAAGATGGACCGGTGTTCTATGTGTCAGATACGACGACTGATTGCTCTTTGACGTTGGACTCTGAAGAGGGAAATGATTTTAAACCAGCAGGCAATGAAGTAAGAAGTGAGGCTGGCAAAGCACGCTCTTCTGGGAATGACGCTCAATGCAGGGCTAGAACGTTCTTCTCAAACCTGAATTCTTCTGCCAAGGATCTGCCTCTTCACACTGCCACACACGATAGGGATGATGCCACGAGCAAGCACGCCCTTCCTAAAGAAAAGCCCATA
This sequence comes from Mesitornis unicolor, assembly GCF_000695765.1. Lineage (NCBI taxonomy): Eukaryota > Metazoa > Chordata > Aves > Mesitornithiformes > Mesitornithidae > Mesitornis > Mesitornis unicolor. The sequence goes on from NW_010168922.1 coordinate 32,677, forward strand.
AAAAATAAAGACCCAGCAGGACCAAAGAGAAACCCTTTAAAAGATAGATCTCCAAGCTCCACAAAATCTAGTGGCACTCGCCCTGGTACCACAACTCCTTCCAGACCTGTAAGAACTCTGAATGCCTCCGAGAATGAAAGTATGAGGAAAGTGGTGCCTATTTCTCGGTCAAACAGAGCACCGAGCAGCGTGAAGAAGCCGGAAGCCAAGCCGGCACTTCGTGAAAGCAGCACAGTGGAAAGCCGGCTGTCCCGTCGCAGCTCTGTCCGAGGCACAACAGACACAGTGCCAAGAAGTCCTTACAGGCACAGCATGTCGGTAGAAGAGCCAAAGCTACAAAGGGGCACTGTCACCTCCAGCAGTGCTCATTTTGAGAGGGACAGAGTCTCTCTCAAGAAGCCAAGCTCTAAGCCTGTTAGGAGTAATACCAAATCCAAGATAGATGAAACCAAGATGTGTCGCTCCAGTGTAAAACCCCTGACCCCTACAGATGACACCAAGGTTGCCGCCGTCAGTGTTCCCAAAGCGCCATCCGCTGTCCCAAACTTTGCGAGGAATACAGTGGCTTCATCTTCAAAGCGTGCAAAAGTGGACCTATCCAGCTCGTCCAAACCTCCCACCATCACCAGGTCTGTGTCCCAGAGGCTGCCTAAAGTGAAGCCAGCAGCGACCTCTGATGATTCGACTCCAAAGGAGAACAGTGTGGGTACCCTAAAGAGAGCCAATAGTGCCAGAGTGGTTGGAAGAAGCATCCTGCAGGGAGAAGCTGTCAGCGCTAAAGTGGAGCCTGCACTGAAGGAGGAGGAAACGGTGGAAAAGGCCTCTCTTAAACTGAAAGATGCGAACCGGACCACAATTGGGAAAATACTGAAGCCGTTACTGAAATAAGGTAGAGGGGGTTTTTGGATCTTGGAATGTGAACACTTGTTCAAGCACTGGGTGTCTGTGTTGTGAGATTGCATAAAACAGTAACCTTGCTGATAAGCAACATCGTGTGCTCGTGAAGGTACAGCACAGTGTTGGGAAAAGGGCAAGTAGTTGTGTTCTGGTCTAAATCCTTTTTTTATGAATTTGAATGTATTTGAAGCTACTGTGATGGAATACAAGTGTAACAGCAAATCTTTGCGTATTTGTGATACAGAAGGTCACCAAAAGCCAAAAACTTTTAAGAAGTTAAGCTAGAAGATTAAATGCTTTGTGACAGAAAACATGGATAAAGGCCAGTTTTTGTGTATATAAGATTCTTCCTAAGACTTAAGCCTTTGTGCTGGTTGGTTCCTTATTCGATGTTGAAGTGAATCCTGTGGATCAGCACTGAACGTGAACTTCGGTGATTGTGCTTTCCATTGCTTTCCATTCCTTGGGTTCAGGAACTCTCTTTGCCCGTTGCGAAGTCCATTGCTGGCAATTGGACAGACTGGGAACTGCTGGGCAAAAAATAGTCAAATGGGACATTTGCTGTTTGTGGCTGTCTTTAAACCTCACCGAAGAATTTCTAGCATGTTTTATGAATGTGTATGTGTGTCTGGAGAACCTTTCTGCTGGGCAGGAGGCCTCTTCTCCAAGAATGTGGCAGCGTTGTCTTGCATGCACGAGTAGATGTAGCTGATGCTGCACTGAGTAGCACGGCTGGGGGCTGTGCCTGTTGGAAGGGCCATCGCGTAACCATTGGGATGATGACTACTCCTCATTGCTTCAGTCACAAGCAAACCTGCCAGCTTTTGGCCATACAGAAGTGCCATATATTTATGATACATATCAAGGATGTTTGCAGTTCAGCTCATGAAGGCTGCGATGTAGTGCCGAGCACTTTCTTACCATTCCATGTTTCCACTGGTTTATCTACTACCAAATTACTTGAATGTTGCAATGGCTTCGATTGAGCCATTCGTTTCCCTGCCTCCTCCTCTCCCCCTCCTTGTCAACATGAATATTTAGCATGAAACACAGAGCTTACGCATGACAATGTTTTTGTAGCCTTCCTTGGTTGCTTCGAATGTGGTTTTTAATGTTTAAAGACTCTAAAGGATGAATTAAACTAGTATTTGGTAAGCTTTTTACAAAATAAAAACACCCCTCTTTTTCCTGCAGATAGAAATTTTAACTCCTGTCAGACTAAGGTACAGAAAATGAGGGAAAACTTGTTCAGCATGCTGTGCATCTTCCCAAGAGAAACGCATGTAGGTGGGGAAACTGATTGCAGTTCTCCAAAGCATCTTATTTAAAGAGTTGCCTTTTTACTCACTTAGGAATGAAGCCTCATTTAAGAATAAACTCAAAAATGAAAGGAAAAATCTCTTCAGACAAGTGGCGTTGACTCTCTGGTGGTAGATCTGTTTGCCTGTGCTGTCCCTCAGTGCCGGGAGAGCGTAATTCAATGGGAACAAACCATTTAACTGCTCACGTGTTTCTCATGAGCTGGTATCAGGGACAGCTACCCTTGTGTTGTGAATGTGGGAAGGGCCCTGTAGCTCTTCCCATGTACCAGCAAATCTTGATGCAGACAGCATCCCCAGACACCATAAAGTATTGCACAGGGCCTCTTGTTTGAGTCTGTACCACAGGGAGAATTTATATAGCACGCTTTTTGGCAAGGGCGAATTTTTGCTTGAAACCCTATAAGCTTTTTTGGGTACTGCCTCCCTTGTGGGTTAGATACAAAAGCATCTCCTTTCTTATTTGTATCTGTGTGTCTGTATGCACATCTGCAAGAGCAGGTGACTGACTTTTTGCCCTTTTTAAAAAAAGAAAAACCCGAAAAAATTTTATTGGTAGCAAGCTTGAAAAATAATTTAAATGTGTTTGGGATATGTAAATAAATTTCTATAAATCTGTGTAAAAGAAAACTGAATGTATTTAATGGAACATTTATACATTTCGGAGTAACTCGGTAGTTTAATAAAGTTCCCGTTTACTGGGTATGAGGTTTGTACTTTCTCCTTCCTGTTACGCTCTTGGCTTTGGCCCTGGAGATCTCAAGCGACTGGAGTCCGGGTGTAGGTGGCTGTGGGAAAGACCCAGGAAGGACTTTACAGAAGAAATCCTGGCGTTTACAATGCTGGGTTTGTTTTGATCCGCAGACATGCAATTTAACTCCAGTTTCTGAGCGTTCCTGAGGCGGGACTTTCTGCCCAGGTAATGGAAGGCGCTGGATGGTAGATGCAGCACTTTGTGTACACAGGGTATGTTGTGGCCGAGACAAATGTTCGTGGCACTGACAAGTCTGGATCTGTCGCTATCTTCATGCCTTTTAGCTTAGCACGCTTTATTGAGAAATCCTGGTTTGCAGCTCCCAGGGCTGTGGAAATAAAGCGCAGCCTGTTCTGCAGGAGCAGGTGCTGACTTTCAGACTGCGATTCTGAATTTTTACATTTCGTCCCATTCTCCTATTATTTTTCCTTCTCTACTGCATACAAAAGAGCATCTATTCAGCAGAAAAAAAGCGAAAGCTGGCCAGCCTCCTTGTCCTCGGGGAGCACTTCCTCCCCTCTGCTATGGAAATGATTTTTGGACTGGAATTGCTGCTATTTGCAGACTTGTTCAGCCCCTGACTTTTCTCGTTTGGCGAGTGCGTCTCTCCCGTGCGGAGGGGCGAGCACCTGCTGCCTGCCAGCGCTGAGTGACGGCTGCTGGTGGAGTCTACGTGGGAAAGCCCTTCGCCATCAGAAGGTGTGTCTCAAAAGTTGGTGGTTTTTTTAAAACTTCATTTTTATTTCAAAAGGGTTTATAATTACCAATTCATTATTTCAACTACCAGCTGTCAGAGGCAGCAATGCCCTCTAGGTTTAATTTCCCATGTCGTGCAATTTTCCCAAACGCCGACAGGCCACGGGACCAGCCAGACTGCAAACAGTTTTTGAGAAAACCGACACCTTTTCTCCAGCTTTGTTCTGCCAAATGGCCACTGCTTTTGACTGTGACCAGGGGTGCATCTCTCTCTTTTGGGAACTGCTGAGGTGACAGTGAGGTGGGGGAGCCCGGGGGGGACCATCAGGGATCTGGAGCTGTGGAGCTGGTGGAGATTGAGAGATTGGGGAAGGAGCTGTGGGAGTAAGAGGTGCTGATTCATACGTAGAGGAATTTAATATTCACATCTCATGTGGGAACTGCATACAAATGAGGGGCTCAGTGCATCCCTCATTACAACAGCTCATTAAATTATCAAGAGAGACAGAAAGAGTTCCCATCACACCTCCCACAGTGTACAAGTCCGGACTATGTCATTCAAAATAACCCATGGGTATCTTTCTATCTCAGGGTACGTCTGCGTGGACGGATGCAGACAGCCACACGTTGGCTCTGACCGAACCAGCCCCGAGCCAGCTCCGGGCTGGAGGCGTATGGCACGTTAGCTCGGCGCTGACCCCGAGCTCGTTTGCCGCGGCTGTAATTGCATAACCTCGGCTGTGCTTGCTGCCTTCAGCTCCACGCGAAGACCTGCCCTCCGAAATCCGCTGCTGCTACGCGTGAGAACGTAATCCCCGCGAGAGAGGCCCAGCTAAACCGCTCCTCTCCAATTTGGCTCTCGATGTTTTCCATTAACTCGATACACGCTGTTTACATCCTACCGCCGCCAGTGCCAGAGATAACTGCCTTGGGAACAGCTCCCTGCAGGTATTGTTAACAGCTGCTGAAAACAAAGGCGTTTGTTTTAGCCACGTCACTATCTAAATAGCCAGAAATCCATTGCTTTTTTATGACTCGTAAGCCGATATTAAAAAATCTGTCTTGTTCTCCTGCCTGAAAGATGCGTTCTGGCAATCTCGCCTGCCGTTAAAGCTGGCGGCTGAGCAAATATCCTTGCAACTGTCAAAGGAAGTGACACAGGCAAAGGACGTATGAAGGTGGTTGTTGCAGGAAAGCGTTTTCCCATCGCGTGATCACCACCACCAGCATCAACTACTTGCACTTGGAGAAGGTTGCTTCCAGACAGCGGTTGGTCCTTGCCATGCAGTTGGTTTCTGTGTCTTTTCAGGCTGAGGCTGCAGGATATGCACTGCCTCAGCTAGCATTTTGCTCCAATTAAAAAAAAATAAAAGAAAAATTCTCATCGATGTCCAGCTGCTGCTGTCCTTCCTTTTAGCACTGAGCCACTGGGGAGCATGGAGGGGGCATCAGCACGGAGAGAGTTACACGCCTTCCTGAGCCCCTTTGCCCCATCAGAAACAGAGGCCCTTGACAGGCTCCCTTTGAACAGAGAAGCATCTCTTCTGCTTTTGATCAGGTCTGAACAGTAGCTCCTTTTTTATCGTATTCCTTCCTTATATATTGAGAAGGAAACAAAAAAGCAAAAAACTTTGATGCCTCCTCTTGGGTCAAGTGGAAAAAAGACATGAGCTCTACCTACTTTTTTATTTAGAAAACAATAGGACTTTGACTGTTGCCTAGAGCTGTTAGCTTCACATAACTCTGCTGCACAGTGGCACCAGATATTTGCAGAGGCTGCAGTGATCCAGCAGCAAAATAGGCATAAAAGCAAGAACTCTGCTTAGCTCCAGAGCACATCCAAGTGACTGTCTCCTCTTTACTCCGAAACATAAATCCTAGCAACTGAACACAGATGATGTTCATTGGGACACCCAAAAGGAGCTGGCCGGAGTCCTTCTCTCTCTATCATCAGTATCCTCATGCTTCCCTGAGTGTCTGCTGTTTCTGGCAAGTCCAGGTCTAAACCATGGTCTCCAAGAGAAATCAGGACTCCCCTGTGCATGACTCCACCGAATCCCCGCAGAAAGCATCTGACTGGGAACTGCTGGAGTCACTTGAGTGCTGGGGTAAAAACATGACACGTTGCTTTAGCTTCGTGTTTTGGTTTCTGGTGTTTCTCACGCAGCATTTTAAACTGATTCAGACGTATTCCCTATGCAAATCTTTAATCTCCTTTTTTCGGCTGAAAAATGGGTGTAAATGTGGTTTTGATTTTTCCCCACCCTTTTACAGCTGTATTTGCCCCTTTACGTCCTACAACCGCTTCCTCCCACTCCTATTTCCTCTATTATCATTTTCCATGCTCCTCTATTAAATTTTCCAACCTCTGCTAATAACTCTTCCCTCTTCTTTATCTTCTTTTCCCATGGCAGGCTTTCTGTACTCTTCCATCCACTTCATCCTGCTTTCTCTCCATTTCTCTACTCCAGCAGCCGTTTTGCTCCCTCGCTTGCTTTCTTCTTTCTGCCAACGTGAGCCTTTCCCCAAACGCCCGTCTGCAAATTCTGCAAGCTGAGACTTTTTGCCGCCAGCTTCCAGTAAGACGTGGGAATGGAGCAACAAAATGGACTCAGTTTTTTTAAGATTTCCACGTCTGTGTTTTGCAGCTCTGCCTTGTCACTGCAAGCGAGTACCTGGAGGAGGCTGTTACCGAGCAGGAGTGCATCCTCGTGTCTTTTTCTATGCCAACGTCGCTCACCCCCTACGCCGAGCAGCCTACGAGGGGCAGGAGGGGGAACCGAGGAGCTGAGTGCATGGGGTGATTTTGCAGAGGTGGGTGAGGAAAGTCTGCTCAAATAAAGGTGTGAGTAATTTAGCTTTGCGGTTTGAGTCTCAAAAGCCCTAATGAGAGACTGGCGACGACAGCTTAAAGAGCCGTTTGGCGAAGTGATTTTTAACCCCACCCGTAATCTTGGTACCACAAGGTCTGTGCGGTCAGCTCAGCGCTGTTTACCTGTGCATCGGAGCAAAATGATTGTATTATTGCTCCTTAAATTTGCACGTAGCTTTTCATGGTACAGATTAAGGCTCCTGTAGAGTTTGTTTTTCTTTACTAGGGTAAGGACCAAGACCATTTTACAACATGAGATAACACTCAGCAGCCCAAAGATGGTTCCTGCAGGATGTTATCTTCTATTTTCCTTCTTCTGGAAGTGACTAACAGCTGTATAAAATGGAGAGCACTTGGAACTTGTGCATCGTGTATTTATATAGGGTCTGCACTGTTCACTGCTGTGAGTACTTGATGCTCACACATAGTCCTTCTAAAAAGAGCTGAATCCTGTGTAGGATGGTCTTTCCTCCCAGGAGGTTACAGCCCAGGCCATTGAGCAGCTGAGCTTAGAAGGCACTTCTGGAGGTCACCCAGCCCAGCCTCCTGCTCCAAGAGATGCCAACTCCCCACGTAGGTCACTTTGCCGAGGGCCACAGGGTGTTGTTCTCAGCGCAAAGCAATGATAAGAGGGAGGTATTTGATTTTACTGCTGAAATAAAGGTGCTGAAGATGGGAAAACGCTAAGGAAAACGCTAGTCTGCTGTAGGCTATGGCTTGAAAAATGTTTGCCACCTAGTCCAAGGAATATATTGCAATTTTTAATGCCAGTCTGCCTGAGGTGGCTGATGGTGATGTGAAGTCAGTAAAGCAAGTAAAGGCAGGAGTTGGGAAAGAAATCTGAGGAAAACCCGGAAAGCAGAAGGGAACCTACTGGGTGTGAGAGAGAAAGAAGTTTGTGACTTAAGAGAAACCAGAGGGGAAAAAAATACACTGGAAGTTGCAGTAGCTTGTGATAAAGGGTGGACATTTGCAGTTTGGATGAAGAGAGAGGAGAGGTGAGAGATGTCAGTAGCCAGGTCCAGGGCTGTTAACCTGAGTGCAGGTGAATGTAGGCAGCTGCCAACAGCACTGTCATCAATCTGTGGGAAACCAAAGAATGATCCTTGTGAGCTCAGTCCTTCCTGGCAGATGTTTGCTTGCCCGCTCCTTAAAGGAATTGAGGGCCAAATAGAGCAGTAAGTTACAGAAATGTGACACTTCCAATGCATGCCTTCTCTTGCAAGGTGGCTTTTCTAATGAAATCAGCACCCCTGCACTTACAGTAGAGCTGCTGTGGTCATCCCAGGTAATAAGAACGCTCACATTGAGTGTGTGAAGCAGCAGCTAACTGGTAAGCCTAGAAATCTCGCTAATATTTTTTCATTGCAGCAAAATACCGCCTGGGTTGCTCTGAAGGATTCGAAGCAATTTGGTGGCAGAGCCTTGTAAGTCGGCTGGATGGAGCTGGGCTGGCTCCCGTGGCAGCTCCTGCTGGTGCTGCAACACACACGACCAGTTCAAACCCCAGTGGGGATGGTCTGGGATCAGAGCTCGTGCTCTGAAGGACCTCGCATTGAGTAAGGCAGCAAGGAGATGGTTACAGGGAAACCATGAAGGCTCAAGCCAAATCTTAACCCCTGGAAGACAATTTATGGCTGAGTTTCCAGCTAGAGATACACAACAGAGGCAGGAGGGGAGTGTTAGCAGGAGGAACTAATCTCAGGAGAAATATCCCTGAAATCACGGACTGCTCTTCATCTGCACAGCAAGAGGAGGAGCGAGGCCACCAGGCACAGCCCCGGCGCCATGGTGTCCCCAACCCGCACAAAGATGAGATCTGACATAATGCACAATGTGGCATGAGCAACCTGTGGGAGAAGGACACGTGGACATACAGCAGGAGACATTTTGTAATTATAGAAGCAACCGACAGCATTAGAAGAGACTATAAAGCAGAGCTTTGTGAGGATGTGTAGCTTGAAAATTCAGCGTGAATTGGCAAAGTGGGTCCATGACTAATCACAGAGGTCCATTGTATGTTCGAATTTAGACTCTTGTTTAATGAAAATACTTTTCTGAATAAGTCTCATTTAAACTACAGTAAATACCCTGGGATAAAATGTCCAGCCTTAATATACAACATTTTAAATGACAAGAGAGGTCACCTCAGCCTTTGGTAAATAGTTCAAACATATAATCAAGCTTTCTGTTTAAAACTGTCATAGTATTTCTAGCAGAAATTAATTGGTGTGGGGCGTCTAATTGCTGGTAACTGGATCTGTTACAATGCTGTGTGCCAAGCTGGAAAGCTTTTATTATTGCATTCTGCTTCTCACATGAAACCTTTGCAGGAAAGGAGCTGTGACTGTCCCGGTGAAGCCCTGCAGTGCTCTGGGGACAGCGCGGGGTGCAGAAATACGTGGGAGAGGGGGTCCTGGGGTGCTCCCACTGCTGGGTTGAGGCACGGGGACCTTGTTTTCAGCAGGGCACCGTGGGTTTAGGCATCGGGGGCAGTTTTCCTGCTCACAGTCACTGTCTCTTGGCCTCTGGCTGGTCCCACTGTGGCAATGCATGGCCAGAGGCTGCCCTGGGAGAGTGGCTGTGGCCGATGGGCTGCTGCTTGCCTGCTACCCTGGGCAGAGACCCACAGGAACTATTCAGAAACCAGGTCAGCAGAGTTTATTTTGACACAGGGTGAAAGCTCTGGAAAGTGGGACCTGCTTTTGCTGCAGTGGTTTCCCAAAAATCATTTTTGGTAACCCAAGTTTAGTCTCTATCACATTAAGGACGTGACTAACACCAGGAATTTGTTTCAGAACTACACAATGGTTGTGTTTAAATGTTTATTTTTAAGGAGGAGTCCCCTGTCTGGCCAATTACAGAGCCTGAATGCTGCTGGAGCTCACCAGGGCTGGCTTTGGTCAGTCCGCAGTACTCGCTGTTCCTGTCTCTCGATGGGGATGATGTGGGCACTGATAAACCCTGTGGACTCGCCCCTTTGTTGTCTTCTGCAGCTCCTTGGCCTTGTCCTGCTGTCCCTTAAGCTAGGAATACATGGTGGTTTTTAGTAAACCTCTCTCCCTCCCCTCCTCGGGGCTGTGTTGAGCACACAGTAATTAAGGAGACAGCAATAACATCTAATGATTCATTTACTGATATCCTTTAAGAAGGGAGCTCTGACTCTATCCCCTCTTCTCTTGGGCTTCCTTCCCTCCTTGCCTTAGCTAAGGCTGATGAGGAGCCTGGAGCTGTTCTGCAGATTAAGTAGAGGCTGCACCATCTGCTTCTCAATTGACCATTTTTTGACTGTATTGACCATTTCCTCTATTTTAAGGCCACCTTCTAGAAAGAGAGGACAACTTCTTTATTTCTTTTCCTTTTTTTCTCCCAATCTTTTTCCTTTTTTGAGCCTACATGAGCTGTGCTGCTCCCTGATCGCTCCCATTTGCTGCACCACGGAAGTGAAACGTCTCTGCGATGAGCGCGACACCTTTGCTGCAGCGCCCGGAGGGGACTATAAACCGGATGGCCTCATCCCGGGTCATTTCTCTTTATTGATGTTATTGCGGAGCCCCACGCTATGGCAACCGGAGGAGCTGCTGTACTCTTAGCTGGGAGCTGGGGCGGAGGGAGGAAGGACTCCGAAGCCGCTGTTGGGACCAGCCCTGCTCCAGCAGCCGCAGCTCGGCCGGCGCCAGCTCGCTGCGGTGAGTCACGGGTGCCGTGCTCCACCAAAGCCACCTCTGGCAGCTTCCCCGTGAGTCACCGCAGTCTGAGAGGGCTTGCAGCAGTCCCTGGGCCACCAGAAGGGTGATCTCATTGCCCGCCGAGGGGAATAAGGATCAAGTCACGTGGAACTCTGCTCTCGGAGCCAGGAGAAAGGGCATCCCAGCAAAGAGCTCGCAGGTGACCTGATCAAGGGTGTGATTCGGGGTTATGGGACCACACAGGGCAAAGATCCTCCTTGCAGGGAAGGAAGGAAGAGACTGCAAGATGCATACAAATAATCTGAGGTGGCTTTCATAATAAAACCTGTAAGACAAAGAGGAAAGATTTGGCACAGGGTCCTCATTTTAGGTTTAAGGATTTCTCTTTGCATTGACAGTTTTCATTTACTTTTATGGTTCTCCAAGCTGTGTTGCCTATCCTGGTGATCACCACGTTAAGCCCGATGATGTAATATCTCCACACGGTGAACTGCCCATGAGCTGAGTTACTGCAATACTGGTTCACACTCATTCGCCAAACCCAGCTGAAGGTTTTTACTCAGGATTAACTCCGGCTGAAATGAAGTTCTTTTGCCTCCTCTGAAAAATTAATTCATGGCAGTTTTCTGTTTCCATTGGATTTGTCATTATTTCAAAGAGGTTGCCCATTTCTGAGCAAGCATTAAGTGGTCTTTTCTGGTTACAAATATTAAAAAATAATAACCCTGTGCTCCTTCTCCTGAGTCAAATCTTGAAGTGCTATGAAAAATGTATTTATTTAAAATGTGTGCTCCTGTAAAATCAAGACCGATGCAGAAAACTGGTAGGGTTTTTTTATCGTCTTGAAATTGCACAAGACTGAAAACTTTACAGAAAGCTCCTTGAGCTGTGAGCATGATGGCCATCATCCCCCTTCCTGGGCAAGGCATCCCCATGCGTCCATGCTAACTGGATAGTGCTGATAATCTCCAAAGTTGTATTTTGTCAGCTGCTTTCTGTCCCTTGGCTGTGTTAGGTGCATGGTGGTGGCTAACCACATTTGACAGCATGGGTTAGATAACGAAATCCTTGGGCTAAGCACTGGTAGGGCTGAAGAAACCAATGCCAGATTGGACTTCCTCACCATAGACCGTCAGACCATGCCACCAAGCCCACCCTTGCTCACATCTGTTAATTTTCCCTTCCCCAGGCCTGATGTTGGTGTGCGTCACGGAAAAACCTCATGAAGATCTCAACTGAGGATGAGTGTGGTGGATCCCAGTGGCATCGCCTGAAGTACTTATGAATATTGGTCTGGTACATTTTCCTCCTTCCCTTCAGCTTCCCAGCCTGTGTTAACATTTCTCCATCTCAGGGCAGCCCGACTGCTTCCCTGGTAAAAGGAGCGGGCTGCTAAACTGGGGTAAAGCACCATCCCCCTGCACCTGTGGATGCACTGCCTGACCTGGGAAGCTCTCTAATGATTTTTCAGGTAGGATGGCAGCTATCAGATAAGAGGCTCTTTGCCTTCTCCACATCAGCTCCTTAGCTGGTGCAAGCGTGCAGCTGAGCACAGCCCAAACTGGAGCAGCACGGCTGCTGTTTGCATGTTCCCCGTGAATACCGGCTCTGTTCTGGCTTGCAGGGTTTTAAGGAAGTGAGCTGCAATCGCGATGACATCAGGCAGCTAACGCGGAATTTGGGCTCGGTGAACTCTGAACGCGCCCGCTCCTCGCCAGTGAATCTGGAGCCTTTTGAAAGGACTTTCCTCAGCCGCTTGCGCTCACTCTTTTGAGTCATAACCGCGATGTGCACGGTGCTGCCCAAACGCAGCCAATGACACAAGGCTCGCTCCCCTGGAGAGATGTCTCAGCAGCTTTTATTGCTGTGCATTGGGTAATCTTGGGAATACAGATATTTTCCTCCCAAACGGGTTTGAAGAAGTTGGAGCATGTGTGCACACAGGCACGTGAAGGGATGTGGTGTGGTCATTGGACCCATGGAGCTGAAATTGCAGCACCTGCAGCTGGTCCCCCGAGGTGGCCCTTGCTCTCTGAAAGCTTTAGAGATGAGGCAGTGGGCAGAGGAGCTAAAAGCTCTTTGAGTCATGGCTATAAATGGAAGAGGGTTTTTGAGGCATTCTTTGGTGAAGTGACTGAAAAGCAAAAGCATTTGGAAATGTTCTGAGCGCAGAGGAAACAAGTTGTTGATGATCCTGCAGCTCTCTTGGGCTCGCTGTATGCACAAATATGGCCAAAAATGATTTTTGAAGAGCTACGTAGCGATGGAGAAGGACAGAGAAGCAGGGAGATCTGTTGGGCGGTTGCCCTGCTCACTGGAGGGGAAAAGGAGCCCCAGGGGCCTCATGCTGGGGCCTCTGTGCACCCAGATCAGCACTTGGCCCTGTGAGCTGGGTGTGGGCACCTTGTTTTCATGAATGGGAAAGCTCAGCATGCCCAAATATATATATATATTTTTTTTTTCCTTGCCTGTCTTTTATCAATTTATTCATCATAATAGGATTATGTTAATGTACATCTTGGCCCGATCCCAGGGTGCCTTGTATCCGCTAGGAACAACTGCCAGGCGCACCAAGCCTTCGCGTTTTGGGACAGATAGCTGGGCCTGTGCAGATTGCACGGCCACGAATTAACTGTGTGACTGCAGCAGTCCTCGCTGTTGGTGTGATGTCTTGGGCACTGCGATTTCAGCATAGCCCAGTGTCTGAACACAGGGCTTCCTTTTGGTGTGCACCTGATTTTAACTAGCAAAATGCACCATGAGGCATCCAAAATATGAAATTAGAGGTCAATACACAGCACTTTACAAGGTGCTTTGGATGAATGAAACATGCTGTGTGGTATATAATACAAAATATTCTATAGACTCGCTCCTTTCTTTAGAGTGTTTCACATCACCTCCTGTACACAGAGCTCTGTTGCTTCTCTGGCAATTTTTGACATTTTGAGCTTTTCAGAAGTAGGATGCTGATGGTTTCTAGTGAGGAATCTGTCTCTCATGCCTTGAAAACAACGCTTTGCTGTTTATTTATTTGTTTGTTTAAAGGAAGAAAGAAAGAGCAACCTGGGAGAAGAGCATGGGACATGAGATGAGCCAAAGGCGTGGGTGGGCAGTGACCAGGAGGCATGAAATGCCAGCAAGAAGGAGCAGGTGCCCGGTGCGAGCCCTTGCAGAAGCAGCTGCTCCGGGAGCCGTCGGGCCGAGGCACGCACCGTGCCAGCGGTGAGCTGTTCCTCATTACGCAGGGGAGCAAGACAAATGAGAAATCAATTGAACTTCAAACCACAGTTGCCGATTGCCGATGTTGAAAATAAATGATTCACCGAGTGCTCTAACTGATTCACATACGTGGCAAGGAGTTCCAGCCTTGATTTACGGACCTCTCCACCGGTCAGGCAGGAAAATCTTCCTCCCCCTCGCCTTATTTGTGCAACAAACATCCTTTTCTCTTGATGCAAATTAAGCCAACCCACTTACAAACCTTTTTTTTTTTTTTCCCCTCTCTGATTGTTTGCTTTGCCTTTAAGTGATCAGTAACTCCACTCACTTACATGGTGGCTTTTCTTTTTTTTATATTTTTAAATTTTGATTTTATGCCAGGGGAGCCCGGAAGGGATGGGGATGGGGATGGCTGGGTGCAAAGCGCTGGGCTCCGTGCCCAGCAGGGCAAGCAGATGACCCCGTCCTCAGAGAGCTGCACTGTACCATGGATTTACAGTGTCCACTGCTGAATCAGTGGGAATTGGAACATTTGGTGACCTTTTGTAACTCCTCATGCGATACACTGTGGAGTAATGTGTCTCTTGAAATCTCGATGCCCTCTGTAGATGCAAGTAGTTTCTCGCAGGGGTTGAAGGAGACCAATCCTCCTCCCCGTGCCCACGGAGGAGGTATTGGATCTGCCTCTGCTTTTCCACAGCGGTTGGACAGGGTCGTCAAAACAGAAGGGAAACACACGGGTGTTTGCTGTAGGTGAGGGGAAGGAATGGGGAGGGAGGTGTATTCCAGCTTGTGTAACCAGAGGGTGGCACGGCGGTGGGGAGAGGCGTGAGGAGCCCTGCAAGAACAGGGAGGTCCCTCCCGGCTGATTTGGGAGGGCAGGTCTCTGGCGGTGCCAGCTGGGGTGAGGAAACACAGGTGCAAAAAGGAGGGAAAAATAAATTTGACAGTTGTTTTGGAGTTTATCGGGTGGCTGAGGTAAAGGTGGCCTCTCGCTAGCCCTGTGTGTCCCCAGACATGTGAAGGAGAAATCACCACCAGCCCCTTCACCACCCAAGCCGTATCGTGGCAGCTGTTGTCTTTGGGTTGTGTGAATTTGCTTAGGTTTCTTCACGCGTCCTAAGTGAGTTATCTGGGGCCAGCCTTCTCCAGTCAGAAACACCATCATGCCACCAAGCTCCTTGATCTACCAGCGACCACAGGAGAGACGGTGACCAGCAAACTGAGGTGGAAACAGCAAGAGAAAACAACAACAGCAACAAAACAACCATGGCAATCTCCTGCAGTTATTTACCACCAGGTAGAAGAGTCATAACTCAGTTGCCCAGGGGATGATGAGGGATGGAGCCTGACAGGCTTTTAACTTGGTCCAGCCCACAGGTGCTGCTAGAGGGTGAACTGGATTGCAGAAATTATCTGGTGAGGAAATAATGCTTTCCACCAGGTTGTTTTTCTGCAGGATCATTTTTCCAGCATGGATTTGGTACAGCGAGGGAGAGGCAGGGTTAAGGAGTGAGGACGTTGACTTCAAAGTAGGGTGTTTTTGATGAGGAGAGGTAGCTTGGGAGTTCTGTGGTGAAAAGAAAGAGATGCTGAGGATGGTGCTGGGCAGATAGATGTTTGTCCTGGTTTACTGGGACAGCATTTGAGTCAGTTTTCTGTTGAAGAAAACTGTGATTCTGTAAGGACTACAGCACTCGATTTCATGGGAACAAACTGATAAGACACTTTGTTATAGTTCTCAGCTAATGCTGGTGTGTGATGCTCAGAATCTTCAGCAGCCTTGAGATAAACAAGTGCAGGGGCTGGGGGAAGTGGAAACCTAGGGGAGCTGACCGCAAGCTGGCCAATTAGTATCAATCCATACCATAAACATCACATTCACTATAAACTGCGGGGTTTGCAGGGGATGGCTCTTCTTCTTTCCCTCTTCCCTCTTTCATGGCTGACATGTCAAGAGGGACTTGCCTGAGGCACTGTCCTACCCCTGAGGCCTACTCCCCCAAAGTATTGGCTGAGTATAGCTGTGTACTTTATAGTGATACTGTTATAAATATTAGTTTTTATTATTATTTTATCAAATATCTTTCTATTTCAACCCACGGATCTCCTTTCCTTTTCCTGACTCCCCTCCCCGGGTGGGGAGGAGTCATCAGGTGATAGAGCGACTGTATAAACCACGACAACGTTGTGATCAGGTAGATGTGGACAGTGACCAAAACCTGGAAGGGTGCTGGCTGTGCTTGCGCTGCTGTTCTTTCTTTTTCATTACTGGTTAAAAGTCAACGATGTAAATCTGGGGAAGATTTGGTGTTCTCCATCTGAAGGACACACGTTAGCAGAGAAGCGCCTCTGTTAGCATTGCTTCAGCGCTGGTTCTGCAAAGGGGTTGCAGGAACTCATTATTCATGATTTTATCTTGCTACCTGAAATACATAAATAGCCTAAAGACTCCTCTGATGGACTTCTTCCAGCTCTTTGATGTGCCAAAGATACTTTCTGTACATACTCCCTCAACCTGTCCCCACTCCCTACCTAAGGTTTAATGTTTCTACTTGTTGTGTTTACCTGTCTGTACTAGACTGGAAGCTCTGCAAGGCAGGGACCTTGCCATCTTTCATGTCGAAGTACCTTCAAGGAGTTGTAATATCAACAGCTATAAAAAATGTGATATAAATTATCAAAGCAACATCAACCAGCATAGACTCTTCGGCCTCTTCTGTGCCAGGCGAGCTTTCATGGGGCTGTCAGCCACTCCTGACACCAGCTTGGCACAGTCTGTGTCAGCAGCACTGGCAGCACGGCCTCAATAGGTGGCTGCTTTTGGGAGAGCAAGTGAGTCCCATGGTCCCTATGATGAGCAAGGTGATAGAGCCCGTGCCCACTGCAGCCAGGCTCTGTATGAGGTGCCAGCAACAGCGAGGCTTTTTGGACCATAATGGTGGAAGCATAGGGATGCATCCCTGCCTGCCAGAGCTAATGCAAGAAACGGGCAGAGCCAAGCAATGCATGCTCTCCTGCCCCAGCTCCTGCATGGCTCTGGTACATCCCTGGTGCTCGCAGCCTTTTTGGGTGCCTTCCGTCCTGGCCCGCAGTCCACAGCGCGCTTGCAGCCAGGTCTCACTTGCCTTCCCTCCTTTGCAGCTGGTTTCTTTGTGCAGCCTGGGATGTGTCAGGGAGAGACCTTGTTTTTATAACCTCCTGTTATGGCTGGAGGTGATGCCTCTGTGGTGTCAGCTGGGGAGCAGGCTTTGATCTGGTGCATCGATGCCTCCTCTGGGAATTCAGGCCTCTGAGTCTTGTTTGCCCTGGGCAATAGGCAAGAGGATTTCCCCTAAGTAAAGAGCCATCAGACCTTATCAGCTGCCTTGCTATTCCTGTGTCACCACCACTCGAAGACAGAAAGGTCAGGCAGAGAAATCTCTAGGTCAAAGCCCAGTGTGCAGCCCAGAGCAGTGCAGAACTGGGGGACACACAGCCCCATGGCACCCCCAGCAGATCAGGGGCCAGCAGCCATTGGGCTGAAAACCCAAGTCCCCTTGAACCGGTTCAGGGGGAAAGCTGCAGACCATGCGCCCACCCAGGCCGCCTTGCTTGACGCCGGCTCCACGTTAGGCCTCAGAAACGCCTGCAGTTTTGGTTTCATCTTTTGCACATCTGCTCCCACAGACTGCTCAAGGCTCTCCCATATTTCTTTCAAACAGAGCTATTATTTCACTGACCCAGCCCTGCTGTTCGCTGATGAATTGGGTGCTGTTCCTTGCAGCCTGAAATGCTATTTTGCCGCTCTTAATGCTTCCCATTCATTTTCTGTGGCGATGGGATTCATAGCAGCAGATACGCAGCTTTCATTGATACTTGATGCAGCAGCAATACCCTCAGCAAAGGCTTTTTTGTACATGGGGCTCCGAACCTTTCAACCGCCCTATCACGGAAAGCCATAATGTCCCTTTTCTGCAGTGCCCCGAGCCACCTGCAGCCCCTGAAAGAGGACATTGTTTCCTGGTTAAAGAAACAACATGGGCAGTGTCTGTGTCGGTTGCAAGGGAGGGCTCTGGGTAATCTTTTTGCCCTACCCCCATCCTTCATCCCCACTCCCCCAGCCTGTCTGGGGATGGATTTCGACCCATTGGCCATTTAGATCTAAACGGGAGGATATTTGCAGGGCAGGTTATTTTAGCCTCCTGTTATGATACCAGGTGGGGCCGGCTCTCCTGGGACAGCAATACTGCTGGGAGCGATTCCCGGGTGCTGGGGTTTTACGTGAGCAGCCACAGCTTTCATCTTCATGCTGTCTCTGGAAACCCATATGGCTCTAAGTGACCAATGTGGGGTGGAGGTGTTTTTCCTTTCTCCTTTTTTGTTATTTTCCCAAAAAAAGCACTTGTGTGGGGAGAAGGTGCCGCACTGCCTTTTGCTGAGAGAAAAGGAGTCTGACAGCTTAGCACTGCGCAGAGACAGGAAAATTACTTTGTCTGGTGAATATTCTAAAGAGATGAAATAACAGGGCACGATCACAATCCTCTGTGTAAAAGAAGAGCTGTCTCACTCCTGCGAAGCCAACAACTTCATTGTTTTCCTCATCTTTTGCAGAATAACCTTAGAGAAAGTTGGAAAGCTCTGTAAATGCTATTTTGCTAAAGGCTGTAACCCATGTTGGCAACCAGAAGAAAAAAAAAATCTCTGCCCCAACAGATAAGGGGTGGTTCATTATGGGCATTCCCTTGCTGGCACTCGCCTCTTTCACCCACTGGAAAAAGGAGTTGTCGCCCCAGCCACCCAGCAGCGAGGCGGCTGCCGTTTGGCATGCCGCGATACCAACCCCTGCTTGTTTTCAATAAACAGAGCTCTGTTTTGAAGGGCAGGGCAACGTTGTTGAAGGAAAACAGAGGGCTCAAAGCAAGATGGATTATACGCCGAGCTAGAAAAGCGCCAGAGATGGCAAAGATAATCTCCATGCTGGCACGCCGCAGCCCCCCTGGGTTTTGCATCTGGGGGGTTGTTATCCCACAGCCAAGGGATGCGAGGAGCTGGACACAGAGCTTTGAATCACGGCTCTTTTTCCTGCCCCACATTTTGTCTTTCTTCCTTGTAGCCGTCTCACAGGAGGTGGAAAGCTGGAATTACCTCAGGGGTGAGAGAAAGTCACCTTATGGGCCCAGCCCTTGTGGAATATTCCTCTCCTCCTTTCCCAACCTGCCCCTATGTTTTTGTCCAGCTCTGCTGACACGGAGTGGGCACAAGGCTGCTGCCTCCCATGGTGTGCAGGGATAGGGTGAGGGGATTGGGAGAAGTGTGGTCCCACGGCATCACCCTGCCATCCCCTGGGCTCCCAGGCCTGGATCCTCTCTAAAGCCTTGCAAAAATAAAGCCTGGCATGGGAAGGGCTTGCCAGGATTCCCCTTTCCTCTCCAGGGCTGAGCCACTTGTTGATCTTGTGGGAGAAGTCTGCTGCCACAGTTAGCTTTGCATATTTGATCCTGTCTGAGGTCACTTCTTTTCCTATCTGCAGTATTTCTATTGTAGGCGCCTATAACTGTTTAATTGTGGTAACGCTTTCAATTGCCTGATGAACACATTGCTGCCATTGTCCCTGGGAGCCACCTATTGTTTGTGTGCTGGGTAACAAAGATGCCAATAAGCAAAGGCCAGTGCTAGCCACGGGTGGCACTTCAGAGCCCATGCAGGAGCCCTGGGAGCCCTGCTGCTACCCCCTCATCCCCCCTACCACCGTGCAGCCCACCCATGGCAGGGTGAGCACCAACACCTCCAGGACATGTGCTGAGGTGGTGGCTTGACCCACAGCCACAAATCTTGATTTTATTTTTTAAATTTATTTTTTTTTAACTTGCCTTTGGTTCTTACTGAACAAGGGAGGTTTAGATTGTATATTAGGAAAAATTTGTTCCCTGAAAGGGTTATCAGGCACTGGAAGGGGCTGCCGAGGGCAGTCACCATCCCTGGAGGTGTTTAAAGGACAGGTAGATGAGATGCTCAGAGACATGGTTTAGTGGTGGACAGGTCATGGTTGGGCTCAATGCTCTTAAAGGTCTTTTCCAACCAAATGGGAAAGATAATAACAACCTCAGGGCTGTGGGTGTGCGGCACTCCTGAAATTCAGGCTGTGCTTGAACGGGAATGACCAGAGATGTGCAGTGCTGTCCGTCTGAGATGAGACTGAATCGACTCCAGCCTAGAGAAGGGAGGACTCTGGGCTATGGCTGAGGTCTACAACGTGATGAATAGCAGGAGGAATGGGAAATAGCAGTTGCTCACGGGACAAGAGCTAAGGGATGTTACATGAAATCATCAGGCAGATATTTTTTGAGGCATTGAGGAGGAAGACTTTTTTCACGCAACCATAATTAATTGGTGGAACTCATCACCCCAGGATGCTTCAGGTGCCCAAACTATATATTGGTTCTAAAAGCAATCACGCAAATTAATGAGACAGCAGTCCATGGAGGCCTGTTAGAGCTGCAGCTGCAGCCTGTGGCTCTGGGAGTCCCTGGGCTGCCAAGTGCTGGGATTTTTCCTCAAATGTAAGATCTTTTTCAAATGTAAAAAATCAAGGGACTTCTGAATATCATAGTGAGGTACAGCGAGGGAGGAGAGCTTGGCAACTCTCATTTCCCTGAGCTGCATTATTGCGGGAGCATAAATTGGCCCTGTTCAGGGGAGCTGTTTTTTGGCCTTCCTCACTGGGAAAGCCAATGGTGTGGGTGCCGACATGGGGGGACAGCAGGGCAGGGAAGGGGGACAGGGTCATGTTGGCTGCTCTATCTGCACCCTCAGCATCACATCCATAGACCCAGACACCTCCTCCTTCCTGCCAGCACACTCTGTTTAATTGCGGGATGCAAAAGTGCCACCAGACTCAGGTGTCACGTCAGGAAATGGCAAGGAAACAGCCCCAATGTATATACAGATGGAGAGAGGGGGAGTCTGCAGGCGGTGATTAAAGCTCAGAGCGTTTACATTTTAAATGCTTCAGTACTCAGTCAGTTTAGATAGCTTAATCTTCAAGAATTAGATAGCTTAATCAGACAGAAATAGAAGCTGCACAAAGAAGGCTCTGTAAAACCCCAGGGCTCTGGCTATGGGAGCCCCAAGCTCCACTTCATTTTTGTTTAATGCAGCAGTTTGCTAGGGACTTTTTAGACAAGCATGAAGACAAAGTGCCGGAAAGAGATTTCATGTGCAGAGATATGTAAAACATGAGCTGTGATTTGTTTATTATATTAAAGAACACAGCCAGAGCTTTAGGATAAAAGGGTAGGAAATAAATGGCGTGGGAACCCAAATGGCAGCATTTTTCGCCTGGCAAAGAGTGAGGTAGGACGTGGGTTGTGTCAGGTCTCCTCTTCTGTGCCTGCCTGAGGTTGAAGCGATGCCAATGCTGGTCCTAGGTCTGCCCGACCCCAAGGTCTCCTGATGCTTTGCAAGGAATCACAGTTTTGGGGTGGGCTTTTATATGTGGCCATCCAGACACACCGTGCCACATGTAGGACGTGGGAAACCTGGGTGTTTGCTGTGGCTGCAGCAGGCATCCCTCAGGGGGTATAGGCTTGGGGTCATAAGGACACTAATGGCCCTCATAAGGGGACAGTCAATGGCTGTGATCTTCAGAGAATAAATCCAGAGTGGCTCCAAGGCTGTTTATTGCACATTAAAAATTACCTTGGGAAATTGGTCTTGGAAAATAGCAGAGGTGACAGCAGCGCTTACCTGTGACACAGCATTCCTGTGCTTCCTTGGAAATGCATCAGCCCTGCAGTATAACCTAGTCTCTTATTCCTAGTTATCCTATCTTGATCCCTTGGAAAAATCTGTATTCACCCGGGAAAAATGTACTCGCCCCAGGGTGTGCAAGCATGGGATGATTTACCAGAGCTGCGGGAGGGCACAACTGCTCCGTGCAGGGGTGGGCAGTGGGAGCCTTGCAGGGAAACCCTGCACAGGCAGGGGCATCTCCTATGCCCTTCACTCATCTCCTGGGTATTTTTGGTTTAAACTCTCCATCCAGTTAATATCATACTTCTTCCTTCAATGTTTCTTTTCCCTGTTTCTCTTTTTTTCCTCTCTTTTCCCTCTAGCGATGCTTGAGAAACACTAGTTTCAGGCTGTCTCTTCCTTACTCACTCCAAGCACGCTCAGCTAGGCTTGCTCTCCTTCCCCTTTGCCTGTTTTCTGCTTTAAGGGCAGCCCCAGGGTTTGTCTCTTCCAAAAAGTCACCTCTGGCAGCGTGATGGGAGCTCCTTGGGATGCAGCACTGCATCATCACCCCCCTGCCCTCTCCCTGAAGCTGAAGCTGGGCTTTAAGGCCTGAAGCAAAGAGAAAATCTTTGCAGCTTCAACCTCCAGCCACACACAGGGCGGCAAGGAGGGAGAGGCTGATCTATTCAGGTCATTAAGACGTGGGCAGAACCTAACGATCCCCTTTGAAATCCTATATGTCTATAATTCATCTTGTGCCCCAGCGGTTCCTGCCTGAAACTGGTCTTGCAATTCTGCGCATCTGCTTTTGCATTCAGCACTTTGAGGTAGTTTACATAAATGGGTGGCTTTAATCGGCGTTCCCATCGTAACTGCCTCCCAGCTGTGTGGGGTTAGGCCCCCTCCGCCCTGATTTTGGCAGGGGCAGACTCACTGAGGGTGAAGGGGCCGTGGCTCTCACCTGGAGCCCTCTGGGAGGTACCAGCGCTCACAGGGGTCTGTGCCGCTCTTGCCATGAAGAGTAGGCCTCAAAGGAGATGGCGGTCGCCAAGAGCTGGCTGAAGTAGCTTTCACAACTAACTGGCTCTGTTTGCTCAAAGACTGGTTTGATTTCCTCTATGAGTGATTTTGACTGATCAAATTGTTCCCAGAACATGTTTTTCAGGCTGATCGCATTGCCATTAGCCATGAGTTGTTGG
Source organism: Mesitornis unicolor (assembly GCF_000695765.1). NCBI lineage: Eukaryota > Metazoa > Chordata > Aves > Mesitornithiformes > Mesitornithidae > Mesitornis > Mesitornis unicolor. The sequence continues at coordinate 55,038 of NW_010168922.1, forward strand.
CTTCCCTGGCTTGTTCCACATCGGGGTGGAAATTGTGGTGAGGTGTGGGATTTCCTGCACTGGTATATCGCTCCCCAGCATCTACCACAGCCCTATTCTGATCTTTATTTGGGGTCTCTGGATGTTACCACAGCAGACACCTTGGGAAAGGCAAGGCTGGGCCCCTTCTAGGCATGAGTATTTCTGCTGTTGAGAGGCAGCAGCTTTATTTTGGCAAAGAAAATAAGGTTGTTGTGCTTTCATCATTACCCAGCGAAAGGGTCTTAGGAAAAAAATACTGTCCTGCTGGCTACAGGACGTTTCACACCACTCTAAACAGTAAAGATTTGGGATAACTGAACATTTTCTCCAACACTTGGAGCAATTGCATTGATCTCAGCTCAAAGCTGAAGCTTCTGCGGTGAACAATAAGTAACAGATGCTGGACTTAAACATAACCTCTTGTCTGTCCTGAGAGGACACGTTACTTCTTTGTAAAAGCAAGAACCAGTCCTGGTAGTTAGCAGAGGAGAAGAGGAGGACGGGAGGAAAGAAATAGGAAAAATTAGAAAAAAAGAGGAAAAAAACACTCCCATGTTTAGTGCTGAACCTGTGCTGAACAGTGTTAACAGGCACATACACATGGAGAAAAGACACCTCACCTCATATTTTTCCTGGCTAGATGGTAAAATCACTGTTAGATCTGGCTGAAAAATTGATTTTGGATTTTGGCATCCAAAGAAAAAACCCAAGACACAAAATGTTTCCGACAGACCCAAAAAATAAGTGGTCACTCTGTGTCCAGGTTGTTCAGCGCTCCTGGGTGTTACCTGCAAACGGAGCAGCAGAGCTGAAACAACCCTCTGCAATTTCACCCAGGTGACCCTACTCATGTGCCTGCAGCTTTTAGCCAGGTTTTCCTCTCCCTCAGTACTTTTCCCAGCTGAGTCCTGGTATCCAACAGCACTGAGCTGCAAGCAGCCTGGCACTGACAGCATGGCTACCACTGCACTTGGCTGGGCTTACGGTTTTGGGAAGTGACTACCATGGGGCAGAGGCTGCTTTTACAGCTCCCTATGCAGCTGCCAGTGCTGGGAGGCAGGGAGCTGCGTGTTGGCAGTGGTTATAGGGTTACTCTGCCCTGGTTATCCCCATCACTACACGGCCTCTGGAGAGATGCCACCCAAGTCCAGGCATCAATTTGGATCCATGTAAATCTGTCAAAGGACAAGGGATTTATTAGTCTTTCTTCCCCTCCCCTTAAACCAGCTACAAACCATGGCTATATGACAGATTTGGTGGTGTTAGAAGTCCTCTGTCTGCTGAAAGAGCTGTTCTTCCTTCTTCTGCCAGTACAAATCACTGCCTTTCAGTGAAAAAAAGTACCTTTCATTCAATGTACTGTAGCCAGGGACCTGCCCTGCACCCAGCTATGCTGCGTGTGAGGGTCTCTGAGTGGGAACAGAAATGTCAGCCTCGCTTGTGCCTCTCCCTGTGTGCTGGGACCCACTGCCTTGCCTCTTTTGTGCCCCACCAGGAGCACAAAACAGAAGCCCTGAGCAGCAAAACTGATTTATGTTTGCAGTACAGCATTGCAGCTCATAAGCAGGATTGCCTTTTAAATGAAAGGTGATCCAAAACTGGCTGTCAGAAATCCTCCAATTGCTTCCTGCTGTGTCTCTAGTGCGGGTGCCAAAACCCCTTCGTTCCCCTTTCTCTCTCCCCCTTCTTCTCCCATTTCTTGCACCGAGCTCGCTGGCTGCCCCACACTGCATGAACTTGTAGTAGGATTAATGTGAGTTGAAACCTGAAGCTATATTCAGCTCAGATTTATGTCAAAAGGCACGGGGTCTGTGGTGTGGGAAAGCAGGCAGACCAGCAGCGGCTGAAAGTGCTCATCATCACCACCGCAGCAGGGATGTGCAGCAGTGGATAATGGCTTATTTCGGGGGGCCTGGAGTTGGGGATCCCCTGGACAGGACACTCGTGTGGCTCTTCCTCTGGGTCAGTGCAGTGCTGCCACCACCCCCTTGTGCTGGTGAGGATGAGGGAGAATCTTCTTCATACACACTGTGGTTCAACAGAGCTTTTGGGCAGTGAGGCTCCACGTGCTGCCTCTGGAAAATTTGGGAGTGCAGGAGCTAGAGAGGGGCCCCAGCAGCGCAAGGTGTTTCTTACAGGGCAGAGGCAAAGCTTGCAAACTCCCTGAGGCCATGTCTGCACCCTGGGCAGGCTTTGGCACGCTCAGCCCTGTGACCTGCACGCTCTTGCAGAGTCACCTGGGCTGCCCGGCGTGGTGCCACCCGCGTCCATCTCCCCCAGCACCGCAGATGTGATGGGCTGGGCTTGTATGAGGGTACCAGAGGTTTCCATCTCCAAAGGGTGCCCCAGGGGAGCTGGAAGTCCTGACTGGAGGCTGCTGTGCGAACGTGATGGGTGGCCGACGTGTCTCGGCAGGTTTGGAGGCAGGCATCCTTGGTGGCGCGGGCAATGGCGCAATGCGGGACCTGGGAAACAGGGCACGGTTTAGAGGATAGCCAAAGAAGCTTTAATGTGACAGTGCCACATCAGGGCTTCCACTTGGTTGAGAAAGCAGTTGAAGCCAAAGGCTGAATTACCTTTGGAGAAGGGTCCCATCTAATTTTTCCAAGAACCCAATTAGGTTAACAAAAAAAAAAAAGTTTAATTTTCTATCTCCCCAACATCAAATTTAAGCTACAGCAGATACTGATTTTCTTTCTGAAGACAAAGTTAATTAACAAATTAGATCAGAGATCGTTAAAAAGCTATTTCTGTTCATTACAGTGGGGTAATAGGTGGCCAGACCCTTGAAAGTTATTGATCTCCTTGAAACTGTTCACCAAGCATAGAGGACCCCATTTTTGTCTGGCTATAATCCTATAGCTGTGTGCTCCGTGAAGCTCTCTCTAAGGCGGCGAATGCTCACACCACACTTCAGCACCTGCATGTAGCAAGGCTTGCTCATACCTCAGTTTAGTAATAACGCGGTTACCAACTGTCACCTGTCACAGGCAGCCGAGCAATGTGACACTGGTGACTCACCCCACCTTCCTGGGAACACCTTGGCCACGGACACGCTTTTGTGGGCGCACCACACCCCTTCCTGCAGGCTCCAACACACCTTGGCTGAAAAGCCTCTTGGTATGGTTGGCTTGAGAAAAGTGGTCCTCTGGCAGGTTATCCACTGGGCTGCCATTATAGACACCTACTAGCCCACGGCCCGCTTTGCATAACGCACCGTTAAAACGTCTGCAAAGTGTTTGCCTGCAGACATTTGCCACTTAGAGAGCTGGGATGCAGAAAGCCTTCGTTTTATAATAGTCTAAAACTGGTGTTGCCACAATATGGCACACACATGGAATAGAGAAAGTGAGAGACGGCATCCTGAATCTCTGTAGATACATCCACTTGATGAGCTAAATATGAAAATAGGCTTGTTTTGCATAATACATTTAGGTTTGGACAGAAAAAAAGTGTATTTGCAGATCTATCCAATGATTTTTTAATGATTTTTTTTTCACATGAACACGTAAATCTGTGTAAATGCATTGCAAAGTTTAAGATCTGATTCTGTTTTCACACGAGTTTCTCCAAAGCTTGTATTGGACCCACTGTAGCACAGATTTAGCTAATCCCTATTCCCATATCAACAAATAACCGAAATAATATTAACTGTTACAAGTTGTGGTTGTATTTGCATTCTGCTCCCAGCTCACTGCCTTTCATGTTATTTGTTAACAGATATAATTCAAATTTTGCCTGACAATCTGCATCCTAATTTTTTTTAATGTTGCCATTACCTGATTTGCGAATATCTTTTATTAGATAGATATTAAATATAATTTATTATTATACCTTTCCCCCTTTCCTTTCCACGTTCATTTATCTCCTCAGCTTGTAGCATCTTTAAGGAGATTTCCCGCCACCATACTTGTTTAGATATGGAAGCGTTTATAGGTAAACCAGTTTAAAAAATGAACGGGATGGTTTTAACCACCTCCACGGTGGGGTAATCCCTTCCACTGCGCACACGTAACTCCTCCTGCCTCCGGAGAGGTGGGGACAGATCCCTGCCAATGCAAACAAGAGCTGGCAATGTCACCTCTCTCAGGGCGGGTGTCCCAGGGCTGCATGTTTGCCCCGCACCAATTTTCAGCCTCTCAGCACCACAACCCGTGCAAGATGAGAGTGATGGTCGTTTTGCTATTTACCAGATGTGCCTGCATTTTGGTTGCTTCCCTGAAATTTCTGTTCTGTCCAGACCGTGAGACCCCCAGGCTCTCGGGGGGCTGCCGATGAGCAGAAGGGTTTCACTGAAGGCTCAAAAGCTGCCAGATCCCCTGTTCCCTACATAACTAAAAGAAGCTGTTACAGAGGAGGCTCTTCCACCCCCAAAACTGTGGGGCATGCAGAAGCCCCTCCTTTCATTTCCCAAACCCATTTCTGGCTGCCAAATCTACCCGGGCTGACATCATCCTCCGCTCAGGGTGAATCAGCGCGGTTGAGGAGGACGCTTTTGCAATCCCTTAATGACAATTCGCCGCAGCTTGTCCCTGCATCAACTGGCCGGGGAAAAAACATTCGTGCCCGGTAAGCAAGAAACGTGTCCGAACCTGTGGCTTAGGCAACGCAGCTGATGCTGCAGCTGTGCGCAGGGCCTGCGAGGAATTTTGTTGCTCGGCTCCACCTAGTGGCACCGTTTTTGGGAGCGAGATCCGTGGCCGTGGAAGGGTACAGGGCCCGTGGGGACAGTGGGAGTCCGTCAGGTGTATTTAGTTATAGACTTGCTCCTTTCGGATAAATGCATGTGTAAGCATGCGTGTTGGAGCAGAGCTCCATGTATTAATTGTACACAAAACGGTGCAGAAGTGTTGAAATGTTGCAGAACGGCCCAAATCAGGCACAAAGCTGCTCCATGTAACCCCTTGTTGTCCTGTAACCTCGTGCTTTCTTTAAGGGATGATCTGCTTAGTTGCTGCGCCCTGTCTCAGTTAGAATATGAGCTCCAGGACCACCTCTGGGTGTGCCAGGGCAGCATTAATGAGACAGGTCCTTAATCCTGAGCTGGGGTGCTCCATGCTCCAGCATTACATGCTGCATGCTTACATGCTGCTGATGGTAAATAATAACCCAAAAGAGGTGGTGAGGTGTGAGAGCAACTTAGGCAAGCACAATCCTAAGTAGCAGTTTGGGTCTAGAATCTGTCTGAGGGGGGTTTGGGGTGGATCACAGCTCTGGCCCCAGAAAGAACCCAGCCAACGAGCCTGGATATGGAGTCATGAAATGCTCTTTATTCCTGGCTGGGGATCAGCTGGGCTTCAGTGAACCCTGGAAAGTCAGTTTAGCTTCAGGAGCCAACACGGATAAGATTCATGTCAACCTGTTGGCAGGTTGTAACATTTTTTCTTTGAATTTTTGTATTTCCCATGACAACTTAATGTAGGAGAACAAGAAAGCAGGAGTGACTCAAAGCAATGGAGAAGAGATAATGCCAAAATCAGCAGACTTGTGAAAAGCCTGTTTGCATTTTTTCCCCCAGGGATGCTCACTTTTAATATAGAGAGGTGCTAAAAGTAAGGATATTTGCTTATAATGACATGGGTTTTATTAATGACGTCCTCGTACAGGAATTTCTTAGACATACTATTCCAGTTGGAGATTGGAGTGTGTAGCAGGGATTCACGCTGCATTTTGCTGAGAAGGGGCATGGTTTGAGTGGCTTTGCGGGTCCTCAAGATCAACAAATCCATATGAAAGCGATGTTCATCTTTTACATGCTGCAGAACATTTCAACTTCAAAGTGCTCTGCGCATATTAACTCATCTGCAATGCGTTGGGTCATGAAACTGTTATGCCTTTGTTTTTTCATACCACAGTGTTATTACATATATTAACCTGGTGCCTAGAGGCCCAACTGAGCTCTGGGCTCCGCTGTGCGTAGATGGAGTAAGAAAACAGCTTCTTTTTGGATGAGTTCACAGTCTACCGAAGTAGCAATGGATGGGAAAGGAGACAGAGACACAGGGAAGTGAAGCACACCTTGTGTCGCTCAACTTGCAGGGTGCAGGATTCTGAGTTATTGGCCAGCACAAAATCCCTTGGCTTCCCTGCCTCCCGTTAATGTCAAATTTGGCAAGAAAGCCTGCCAGCCATTCTGTCTCCAGACTAACACAGACAAAATTGTATGTGACACCCTCTCACTAGTCTTTTGCTTGGGTTGTTTCCTTCTGATCCCTTCATCCAAAATAAGGGTTATTCTCATTGAAATCACTCTTTACACATCAAGGGTGAGATTGGATATTATGGAAAAATTTCTATACTGCAAGAGTGGTCAAGCACTGGAAGGGATTGCCCAGGGAAGTGGTGGAGTCCCCATGCCTGGAGGTGTTCAAGAAACAAGTAGATGTGGCACTTTAGGACATGATTTAGTGGGCATGGCGGGGTTGGGTTGATGGTTGGACTTGATGATCTTAGAGGTCTTTTCCAACCTTAACAATTCTGTGATTCTATAATTCTATATATAAAAACCCCTCAGTTACAGTGTCCACTGGCTGTGACCTCAGCTGGACGACTCACACGTCTAACTTACAGATTTGTCTGTACACACGGATATGCTGAAATGGAGATTATGTCAGGTCTGACATTTCTCTGCTATAGGTTAGTGTTGTACCTGCACTGCAGCATCTTGAGAACTTGGGCACGGAGCAAAGGGATGGGTTTGTTAAAACTGAATTTTTTCTGTTGTCAAATTTTCCAAAGTTTGCTTTGGACGGTCATGGCAACCCAGGCATGTGCCACAGAACTTGCCCGTGCAATCTGTCTTGGTGAAGAGCCCCACTCCTACAGCTTGTATCTTTTCTGGGTCTTGACATCATTTTTAAAAAGGAATCTTCCGCTCTAGTGACTCAGTTGCCTCTGATGGCTCTCTGTCCCTCTGAGCAATTTGACCTTGGTTTGCCAGCGGCAGTCAGGAACAGACAAACCGCAAATCCACAAGTTCTATAAATTGTGGAGAAGCAAATAAATACTCGTAAAGATTTTGCTTCGTTTGCACTTTGCCTTTATGTAATTTATCATCTTTCAACATCTTGCCTGCGCTTTTTAATTACTGCAACCCTTCCATCATTTTTGTAATTTAAAAAAACCCCAATTATACGACAATCTTGATTGACTAATAGTTGTAGTAAAATGCGCACGTGTGTAAGTAAAGATGATTGTTCTTTCTTGTTTGTCTCCGTACCGCTCGCCTTTCAGATTTCTGGGTTATATAATTGTTCCCTTTGGCCTGCGATCAAGTTTTCAGATTAACGATGGCTCTGCTGTAGTGCACTGGGGAGTTGACATATGGCTAATCCACCTGACAGGCTCTGTCTCCTCATTCCTTAAAAGCGTGTGGATGGAGGATTTTGCTGTTAAAATGGCACTGCCAGCCATGTCTTAAGTGAAAACAAGGTCCCCATCTCCATCTCCAAACCAGTGCTAAGAAGAAGTTCAGTGCTGCGATATGGTGCTACTACTCCTCTTGCAGATGGGCTTGAAGATATGTAGGAGCCTCAGCTCCCTCTGGCTACTGAGGAGATTAAATGTATTGAGCAGATCTGAAAATCAGACATGTATAAAGCCCAAACTCACCTGTGTTTTCACCAAAGTAATTGAAAAGCACACTTTTGAGCCCTTCTCTTATGTATATAGGACATATGATATCTTGTGTCTTACCTCCAGAGAAACCTTACTGGTGAGGTTTCCACATTTATTACTTGTCATTGCTTATGTGTGTTGGCAGAGTATCTGACACACCTTCCCAGAGGGTCCATACCCTTTAAGGGGCATAAAATTGAGACAAGAAATCATGTGAATCGTACACTTATCCAAAATGTGTCTTAACACAACACTTAAGTGTAAGCACATAACTAGGTTGTGCCCACAAGTATCTGCAGGAAT
>NW_010168922.1:63009-65181 GCF_000695765.1 Mesitornis unicolor
TCCACCCACACAGCCCACCAAGCACGGTTTTGTGTGTGCAATTTGCAAGGGAGAGACTTGATAAACAGCTCCTTTGCCAGCTGTCTTTGGATCATCGATACAATAAGCTAATAAAAAAATGCTCCTTAGATGCCTCAGGTGGTGCCACTTCAGATGAAGAAGGGCAGGCTGTTCTGGAACATGTATTTGCATACCCCTCTTCAGAGGGAAGATGCTTGCAAAGTTCAAAAGACAGATATTAAACAGCCATGCAAAGAAAAAAGCCATTTTCATTATTTGGAAAGAGGACTACAAAAAGCAAAAGGCTTTGAGAAGGCCCGAGGAGACCAAGAATACAACTGATACATCAGATCACTTTGCAGGTAACAACAAAAAATAAAAATCGAACTTTGTCATTATAAAAATTACAGGACTTAGGAAACAAAGCAACTGGGAAACACTGAGATGCTGCCTTCCCTGTGAATCATGATCAGTTCATTGCTACCAAAACAAGGCATAAACAAAGGTGAGCTAAAGAGGTTCTACGCTAAAGAGATGTAGCATAAGAAGATAGAAGTATACAATGGTGGGAAAAAATACAGAGAAGGAGGAAGGTTTTGGCGTGCTGATGCTGCAGGTGGGGAAGCAGCAAGAGGACTGAGGATATGCCAAGAAGAGACAGGGAAAGGTTGCATTGCTTGGGTGGAAAAAATGGGTATCAGGAGTAAATTCGAACAAAATTAGAAGTCTGCAGGTTAGCTGTCGTTAGATTTTACAGTTTAGTTCCTGCAGATGTTGAGAGTCGAGATAAGGGGTTGAGACATTACATTAAAAATTGAGTTAGTTCACCTACTGTAAGCAGCAGCTCTGTGATATATAAAAACATACGCTTTCATTTAGCTCATTATATCAGTTAAGTGGTTGAAGGAGGCATTGTGTCCAAGGTCATCTGAAGATATTATTGTATCTCTTTGTTGTACCCACTTCAGTGTGGTCCTACCACTAAGCTTTGGCAACAGTACTTAGAATAAAATTGCATTTATTTTTTTTTAATTATATAGTAAATTTGTAGGCCTAGATCTCACAGCTGGGGGCAGAGGAGGGGCTGCTTTTGACTTTTTGTCAAAGTTGGGTTAGGTGCTAGAACAAAAAAATGTTTGCCCTAAATGAATTTTCACTCTGTGGATTGATTTGACAGAAGGGGAAAGTCAGGGAAAACTCAGTTTGGCTGAAGAGCAGAAGAGCTCTGTGCCAATGGAGCAGGGCATTACTTAGTGAGGTACATTATTTTTGCTGGTGGCTTTTCTTGGTTGCAACCAGTGACACAACAAGGGGCAACGGTCACAAACTGGAACACAGGAAGTTCAACCTAAACATAAGGAAAAACTTTACTGTGTGGGTACCAGAGCATGGCCCAGGCTGCCCAGAGAGGTTGTGGAGTCTCCCTCTCTGGAGACATTCAAAACCCACCTGGACATGTTCCTGTGTGATCCTCTCTGGGTGACCCTGCTCTGGCATTGGGTTGGACTGGATGATCTCCAGAGCCCCCTTCCAACCCCTGCCATGCTGTGGTTCTGTGTTTTGGGCTGTGGCAGTGTGGGAAGGCTCTGGTTGCAGCTGTGCCAACTGCAGCCCTAAGAGTCCATGATCAAGGACTGTAGCCTCGGCAATGAGAAAGCTCACAAAAAGCCAGCAGAGGCAGCCATTTCACATCACTTTGCAGTAGCAGATGGCATTTACGGCACTCTTTAGAGAGCACCTGAGAGCTTTTCCTCTCCGGGCTTGTTAATGGGAGAGGAAAGCCTGGCCAAGGCTTAATTAACGCAGGATGCGGGCAGCAGCAATCTGCAAGGCTGCAGCTGAGCTCCATCCCCACTGGCCCTGGGCAGCAAGTGGGGCTTTGCTCTTCAGTATAAATTGCCCCAAAGGGGATTTTGTTTGCTTTTTGGGGAGGTGCTACTTCCTTTAAAGTGTGAGGTATGGCTCTGCAAAGAAAATACTGTTTATTTGCAGGTGGCTTTCCTCTCCTTTTCCTGGAAGGATGTGGAGGATTTACTCCCTTCCACGGGTCTTCCCTGCTCTGTGGGCACGGCGTTTCTCTCCGGGACACCCCGTTCCGGAGGCGGCCGAGGCCGAGTTCCTCCCCTCTTTACACCCGGGGCCGTGGGCAGGGTCCCCCCTCACAATCAGGGC
>NW_010168923.1:0-22522 GCF_000695765.1 Mesitornis unicolor
TCTGTGCTCAACCATCCAGCCAGTTTTTGACTCAGTATAGCATATGCCCATCCAAGCCATGCCCAGCTAGCTTTATGTAGTTCAACATCATAGCTCTCTGCAATCAGGATTCCCATGCTAACATGAAGGGCAATAAGTTGTAAGTCAACCATTCACTGGGACACCACCAGCACTGGCATTATTAAAGGGAGCAGCAGTCATCAGCTGCAGCTGTTTCAACTTCTGCATTTCTAGACCTGATGGCAACCTGCATTCTGAGCTACAAAGACCTTCCAGAAGTAACTTTCTTAAAGCTATCTAATTACCACTGATAGTTGATTGGCAACAAATTGAAGTGGTTTAGCTAGAAAAAGTAAACTTGAAAAAGCTTTACTAGAATGTGATACTGTAACACTCAACTTTCCCATGTTTATACAGTTGTCCTCAATTTTTTCTTTCACTTGGGATTACATTTACATGTAATGTGAATGCAAAAGCCTAGGACAAAGTTTATTGCAAGTTTTAATTGTTTTTAGAAGCTTCTTTCCTCTAATTATCAAGAAAAGTATTTTAAATGCAGTTAGTTATGCAGAGGGTAAAGTTAATTTTACTTGCACGTGGAAAAAAATCACTAGTATTTCACAGCAACATCTACTATACAACTTAAACAGATATGAATTACACAGGATGTGCAAAGAGCCTATTGCAAGTGTCAGAAGTGTACTAACTTTGAAGAAATTTTTTCTGATCAGTCCACCCTGAAGCTATGCTTTCACTGCTGATTAACATGCTTTAAGAACCCCCTTAAAAAAAAACCCCACAAAAAAACCCACAAACTACTTTAAAAGCTCTTGTTAGCAAGAGCATCAAAAGCAGGCTACATCAGCTTTAGTTATTTGTAGTCTGTAAATGCCCTATATGGTACAACACTCCTTCAAAGGCCACACTTACCACTGAATAAAACTGCTGGAAGCTGCCCTGGTCCTCCACTATGGTCAGAAGAAACCACGCTAATAAGGTCATCATTGACTCATAACATTTAGGATCAGGTAGAAACACAGCTCTCTTCACGTGCTTCTTGCATGGAGCATTAAAGGCTTTGTTTTTGCAAAGTATTCCTGCCCCTTCAGGTTCTTTTATAACCTCCCTTCTGCCCTGCTGACATCTTAAGAAAGGTTACTTGACCCATGCACCCTTCACTAAGCAATGTTTGCTCCCTTGCCCAGTCTGGGGCTGGCCCCCATGATCCCAGCAGCAGTCCCTTCAGGTGCACACAATAGCACCCACCCATGCAGCCCACATTGCCATTAACCCTGCTCTCCACCTGCTGCTTTGAATTATGTTTAGTGTATGATACTGAAGTCCACAGTATGCTAAATATAAAGAGGGAGAGAATGCTCTTTTTTGGTTAAAATAAAGTAGCAGCTTCTCTTTTCACTAGAAAAACTCATTCATATGAAGTACATCAGCTCAGAGCTGGTTATGCTAAGGTTCTCTACTCCTTGCAAAATTTTCAACACTCTGAATGCTCTTTCTTTTCTTTAAGACTGCACTGGGGAATTGCATTTTGTTATAAACACAGCAAAGGGAAATTCAACTGAATTGGCTTCATTTATTAAACTTGTTATTAAACTACTAAGAAATGAATTTGCAGTGCTACAATTAATATAGTCTAAAGACTTGCTTCTAGCCCAGCTGCAAACGCCATGCTTGCTTCTGTATTAGTATCTGACTCACCAGCAGGGAGGTAACCAAACAGGAGAGGCCAACTCTGTCATACCTAGGGATCTTATTGCAAGAAAGTAGGAAGCTCCCTACTTTATAGTGAATGTGATGTTTATGGTATAGGATAATACTAATTAGCCAGCCTGGGGTCAGTTTGGTGTCAACTACCCTGGGTTTCCGCTTCCTCCAGCCTCTGGACCTGTTTATCTCAAGACCACTAAAGACATTGATCATCACATACCAGTGCTGGCCCAAAACTTTAACAAAGCGTCTTACAACTTTATGTATGTATTTATTATATGTATATTTCCCCTTAACAAATAGAAAGTTAGAGAAAAAATAGACATTTGCATGATACTAGATACAGAGAACAAAATGTGCCCTTTCAGTATTTTGTTACCAGCAATCCCAGTTTACCCAGCAATATTTTGTATTTGCCTACGACTAATATCCATTCCCTTCTACATTCACTCTTTTCATACCATTAGCTGTCATCTGTACAATGATGTCATGGTGACTGCTTTATGTTTATTGAAGATTATCACAGTGATGGACATCCACACCAGGCATGTGGGGGAGAAAACCAACAGCTTAGGGATACTTTAGTACTGCACTGAAAACAGTGTTTAAAAGTTAACTTATGTCTACTATTTAGAAGATTTTTTAAAATTTCACACACAAAAACCCCTCATCCTTCTCAGTTAACCATATCATCTTTATATCACAGTGCTGACTGTGCTGCCAGGTGCTCTGGCCACATGATGATTAAAGATCTGGGTGTCAGGCGGCCAGGTTCTTATTTATGAACCAATGCACCAGATGTGAGCATGTTCAAATAATTCAAATTTTTGCTAACTCATTTCCTCATACATCAGTGGAAATCCTAACTGATCACTCACCATTGCAATATTATTCTGTGGATTAGGTATGATTTAGGTTTGAATAAGTATGATTTAAGTGTCATAAGATCAATTATTAATTCTCAAATACAAACCAGTATTTGACACTTAAAAAAAAATTGTTTTGCTTTTTTCTGAAATTAAAAAATAACTTCCCTCCAACTATTCAGCATTCTGCAGTTTCCTAAGTCTGTTACTCTTATTGTGTTTTGTTTGTTATTATGTAGTGATGGTGACACTAAGAGAGGTTACAGGGAGAAAGTCCATTGCTATTTATCTTGTACACTGCTTGGAGACAGATACTTTTCTTACTGAAACTAGTTAATATAAATGGCACTGTTAATAGACAGCAAATCCTTCAAATGCTTTACTAGAGCTGCTTTGGGACCATCTAATAGGCAGAAAGCCAAATGCTACTGTTCTTTTCGTCACTTCATTGTTGATTTAGGAAGCTTTTTCATCAGGTCATGCAGTAACAGTCAGAATGGAGAAATACTGTCTTCAAAGTTTTTAAATCTCAACTATATTTAAAAAATGGCGATGATGCCCTACAATTCCTACATAAGCCTTTATGCAAAGAAATGGGAATATTATATATTTATTTTCTGTAAGTCAATCTATGCATACTTTGTCTTATTCTTCTTACAAATGTGAGGATAACAATCTGTTTCTGTAATGGGGTTCTGGCTGCTTGGTGAAGCAGTTTGCACCTGGTCTATGGTCACTGGAAGATAAAGAGGGGTTTATTCAGCTGTTTTGACTGCTTGATGTCAGAGACAGCTTTCCATCCTAGGATGACAGACCAGCTCAGCATCTACAGCCTTCTAGGTCCACTCACAGTGGCAGGAGAAGGGACAGTTAGTTTTAACACATTTTGACTATCAATGAGATGAGTGTCTAGGTTCATGAATGCATCTGTCCTTCTAGCCCCCATCCTGGAAAACGGCAGCTTCTGTTCCTGTCACTGGATTTGTACCACAACAGCTGGCTCTAACCTCTGTGCACAGCCCATGTGCACCATGGCTCCCAGGGGAGCTATGGGCTGCAGGGTCAATCTCAGCTGCCCCTCCCCCAGCACTCCAGCAACATCTCACCTCACTCTGTCCTTGTCCCTTTGGCCACCTCCTCCTCCCTTCACTGCCCAGAAGCTGGGGAGTGCCTTGTCACTCGTATTTGACAGGAGGGGGAAATTTTCCTCTGAAAGGCAGGCAGAAAAGAGGTTGTTCCCAAGCAGGAACAAGGTATGATGCACTATTTTGGTGAATGGAATTGTGAGGAGAAGGGATGGCAGAAGAGACCATTCAGGTGAAGATTACCAGGGAGGGATGACATGCATTGCCTTGCTGGAAAGTACTTAATTCATTTGCAGGTTTACTGACATTGCTATGAAAGAAAACTGTGGGATCTCTGATCAATCTGTGGAAAGTATTAGTAATGATACTGGAGTCTTTTAAATGGAAAAATACTAGAATTTGTCTAGAATTAGGAATTTATTAATTGATTATATTTAACCTCACTACTGTCCAAGGGAAATAAATTCAAATTTATGTATTTCGTTTGCATATGCAGGCTACATAACACAGAGTAATGTTGGCTGAGGTAAAGAAGTGTAAAGGGTAAAACTGCTAGTTTAAAATTCAGTTTAAAAATGAGAGTGAATAGGCATAACTGGTAACATTAGAAGTAATAGCAAGAGATTTCAAGGGTTATTTTTGACAGCTCTTATGTTAATACTGTAATTAGTCTAAAAGTATAATTTACAAATTCTATAGGTTCTAACAATGTTGTTTATTATCCTTATTTGATAAAATATATGAATTGAAATAATAAAAAATAATAGCTTCTATTCAAATCAAGGTAAAGGCTCAAGGTGACTTTAAATGCAGGAAGAAATAGAAGTGTTCCACAATATGTCACAACAAAACAAGGAAGACACTCCAGACCTTTGAGGTAGGCTCTGTTCCTCACTTGCCCCATTTATTTTGACACGTAAGTTCTCACTGAAGCTCTCTGTTATCTGTAAGTTTGACACAAATACTCATCGAGTTCAGTGGGAGCAGAATCCACTTTGTTTTCCCAAATACATGACCTTTTGTACTGTGTCCTGTGCCTGGGACTTGCAGGTACCATTGGAAAACACATGGAAAAATGGGTGGGTATATTGTCATCCATAATGGAGGGCCAAGACATAAACAAAGCTTAAGGAGCTACCAAAGAACACAATAAATCTCTAACTGGGACTGTAGTCAGCAAAGAAGACAGCTTTTCAAAACTGTTATGAGTCAGTGGTCCATTTTCCTTTGCAGTTACATAAACCATAATGATTTAATCCCATGCAATCAAGGGAAAACCTTTTTATTTTATTTTTTTTCCTTGAGTGGTTAAAATTAAGCTGTTATGGTGGATGTCAAAGAACAACTAAAAAGTATATAATCTTATTTATTCATAATCAAAAAATGATGGTTATGATCACTAAGTGGCAATATTTCATAGTTAATATTTGTAATGAGATGAAAAGCTGTTTTATCCTAATTGACATTCTCATTTATATTCTGCAACTTTATTCAAACATGGCTAATGTTCCCCAGCAATTTATGCATTAACCAGAGCTCTCTTTCTTGTGCTTAGGGGAGCAATTGAGGGAGATTTTTTACATTTGTGAAATATTCCTTCCCTGAGTTCATACCTGTTATAACTGCATATATGTTTCACAGGTTTTGTCAGTATTTATGAGGTAAAAGATTTTGAGTGAAATTCTAATATATTTTTACATTTCTATATTTTTGACCTCAGGCAGTTTTACTTTAAGTAAGAAAAACCAAATTGTCTCTCAAGGAAGAGCTGTGAAGCTACTTGTGCTATTCACTGTGAGTATAGTAAAGGTCTTTTCTTCTTTAGGAATGGTACATCTCGGTTTTACTAACGTACTTGTTGAAGAAGTAATTTTCAGCTTAAGGAGAACAAGTGAAACCAATTTAATCTAAGCCATGCACCCTATGGTAAAATCCACTTGTGTGGCTCAACCATGATGATGACTTAAATGATTACAGCTGTTTCTGAATAGTCATGAGATGTGGGTCTCCATTTGGATTTGTTGGTCCAAGACATTTAGGTTATCTTTTTTTTATGGAATGGATAGCGTTGCAGCAAGCTGCAGAGGAGTCTTGCATCTTGCTACTTGCAAATTAACTTATCTAGTGAAAGAATGCAGGGGAGAGTTGAACCTCAGAGAATTTGCACCAAAGAATAAACAAGAAAATCCTGAGCATTTTCTTCTTTGAGCTGCATGTAACCTTATTTCTTTTTCAGAAGAGTACAGAGCAGCTATGTGTTAGGATCTACTTTCCCAAAAATTATTTTCTGTTTGCTCTCTGTTTGTGTTTGCAATGGTCAATTAAATATAATCCCTAAATAGAAGCATGTGAGGGTGAGAAGAAAATACAGTGGGGAATGTATACAATGTAATGACCAGTGATGTTAACTCAGCTTGAACTGATTATTGACAAATAAGCATTGCAAATGCAGCACCCCACATACAAATAAAAAATAGTGGAGGCATTAGGTATTATTGTATCATCTGTTTTGTAAATGGTCTTTTCCAAGCCTCTTTTATCACATGTGATGAGGAATAAAATACAGGATTTGGCAAGTAGATTTATATTCTGAGACAGCATTTTTTGATAATAGATAACACTGTCACATTACATAACTTGACAATGAAAAACAGTCAAAACTTTAAGCAAGAGAAATTCTGCCTGCGTGAAAGGAAAAATGAAATTCACACTGATGATGGTCAGGCACTGGATTACAGGCCCAGGAAAGCTGCAGAATCTCCACCCTTGAGTATATTCAAAATGCAGCTAGACAAGGCGCTAAGCAATTCCCCTGTACTTTAAAGTTTGCCCCAGATTGCACAGGGGGTTAGACTAGAGGCTTAAAAAAATCCTAATCTAGCAAAGTATGCACTAGTGCCAAATACAGAATTTGACATTCTTAAGAATAGCTGAAAGTTTCTTACATGCACATACACACTGCAATTTCTCAGCCCTATCCAAGAGTCTGACAAGTTACATTAGATTAGATTATGGAAAGAATAACTTTTAAAGTTGGAAATACATCCATACCAAATTAAAAGCGTAGCAAATATAAGAGTGGCAAGAACTATTCAGGATAAATTAGTTATGTCTTTACATAAGTATTTGGATTATGTCCTGTATTTTTGTCCCTGGATTAACAAGAATACAGGCCTGAGGAAACATGAAACAGCACATTAAATTTCAATATTATTCTCTCCGCCCTCTCTAATTGACAACTGTGATTACAAAAGTCACATGAGAAGACATTACAACTATAGACAACAAAAACAATTTCCACCAGCTCTGAATATTTTAAAGTAAAGCAAAGCAAACAAGGAAGGAGCACAAATGAGCCGTGTGTCAGTTATGGTGTCTTTTAGATTAAAAGATTTTCTGCAGAAAGTTTTTACCATGGGCACTGTGAGATCATCTCAGCTCCGCAGAATGCGTCTTTTCTAGAGAGACTTACACCAAAGTGAATTATTTCCTAAACCATTTAAAACAGTGAAATTAAACTTCTCCCTTTGTTAAACATTGATAAAACTTGTTAGATATAAGTATGTTTTTAAGAAAATAACAGTAGATGCTCTTGCCTAAGGATGTAGCCATGCTTTAGTCCCTTACGTAAACCACAGTAGAGATTTGCTGCTTTTGTAGCTACAGGTGCCTAAAAATCAGTACCAGCAGCAGAATCTAGTTGAGAAATTGCATGGGATGTAATAAAATTCCTGTCAGAGTAAAGAATTGTATCAGAACAACAGGGCTTATTACTAGAGTTAGATAATACAAGGCAGAATGGACCAGCACAGCGGAAGGAGGAAAGAAAGAAGTACCTGGCAGCTAAAGCAACATCAGACGGAAAATTAAACTTCATTTTTCTTAGAGGCAAGTTCCATGTTTACAGATAAACTAAGTTCTACAGGTATTAGTTCTGTTCAAATTGGATACATGTTTCAACAGCAGCGATATTCCATGATATTTTAACTTTTAGGATACAAAAATGCTATTTACATTTTGAATTAATTTCTGTTAATAGATGTGGAATACAGGACAGTATCTTGTAAGTTGTTACCATAAAAGTTACTTCTCAGTGTAGATTATAGCACAGTTGTGCTCATTTCATGCTTTACTAGAACAATGGTTCAGAAAATAGTATATGTAACTAGGAAGAGATAACATTTTTCTAGTGCCCAGTTGATTTAGAGATACTGCAGATAGGTTAAATTGTTTTAGAACTGCACCAAAATAATAAAGTAGCTTTCATGAATTCCAGTATTATAAAAAAAACAGTTGTACCTTCTGATGTTAATTAGACACAATCAGTTAAATGCATCTTTGTAATTACATCTAAAATTAGCTCAGACCCTGCAGGGAGTTTTGTAAATCTGTTGCTGTGTCAAGCTGACAACATCAACAGCACTCAAAATTTCACTCAAATCTCCAGTGACTTTTCTAGGAAAGTAATATTTCAGCACAAGTGCAGAACAGAATCAATAAGGACATCTGCAGAACTTCAGTTCTCAAGTTCTTCATCTATATACAGAACTGTTTCTAAAAAATTGTTTCAGAAAATCAAGCAGACAGGATGTTTGCTACTGCCATTAACTCTGCAATGGAGTCCATTTTAAGCTAAGGGATACCTAATGGAGACCAGTATATGGTAATAATATTACAATTTGATCTATCTGAAATGTTTGGAAGGAATACTAGCATCATTAGAAATCAATGGGGAATACTCCTATCACTTGGCAGGAGAAAAGAGCACTATTTTGAATAGACCATGTTAAACTTCGTTCAATTCACCCGTAAACTTTGTTGTCCAGACTTCAGGTGCAGAGACTGCCAAGACAGTAGGGAAAAAAGCATTAAAAAAGAGCTTTCTTACTTTAAGCAATAATTCTGTGGTCATTCATACATGAATAAACATGAGCAGGTAAATGGAATGGTTCTGCAACAGCAGCCTCAACCTTCAGAAACAGATAAAATGTGTCCGCAAAAAGGAGAGCTGCTAAGTGATTTTATTATTATTCATTTATATTACAGATTTTTTTGCTTTGTGACTAATACCTAGGTTAACTGAATTATTGTAACGCATGCAGCATTTAAATAACTGTTTACGGCTGTATGTCCAAGATAGCCAAATGTATTCTCTTGGGAGAAAATATAAATCTGACTTCATTGAGACAACTTTCTCTCTCTGACCTCTATTTCATTTTCTAGTGGTGAAAAATAGTGATGAATTATTGAATTCTTCATCAGAAGTTATATTAACAACACTGTGGTATATTAAAGGAGGAGAACAAATAGAGATAACTTTATCTCAATTTTGACATTGATTTCCTGAGGAAATTGCAAAAATCTGTATCTACATTCTAAAGGAAAAAGAAGGAACAGTTACATATATTTGATAAATGGTATCATAGAATCATAGAATCCCAGGTTGGAAGGGACCACAAGGGTCATCCAGTCCAACCTCTCAGGGTAAAAATATAGTTTAAATGAGATGAGTCAGCACCCTGTCAAGCTGATTCTTAAAACTGACCAAAGTAGGTTTGGAATTTACCACTTCCTCTGGGAGATTATTCCAATGTCTGATTGAACTCATGGTAAAAAAAATTCTTCTGGAGTTCAATCAGAATCTCTCCAGAAGAAACTTGTGTCCATTCCCCCTTGGCTTTTCCATGTTACTCCTTGTGAAAAGAGAGTCTCCATCTTCTTAGTAGCCACCATTTATGTACTGGTACATGGTGATAAGGTCCCCATTAAGCCTTCTATTCCCAAGGCTGAACAGCCCCAGTTTTCTCAGCCTTTCTTCATACAGCAGCTCTTCCAGTCCTCTGATCATCCTTGTGGCCCTTCTCTGGACCCCTTCCAACTCCCATCCTGTCTGCATCTTTTTTGTATAGTGGGAACCAAAATTGGACACAGTTCTCACGGTGTGGTCTGACCAATACTGAGTAGAGAGGGATAATGACTTCTTTATCTCTGCTGGTGATGCCCTTTTTAATGCAACCCAGCATCCTGTTGGTTTTCTTTACAGCTGCAGCACACTGTTCGCTCATGTTGAGCTTATCATCCACTGAGACCCCCAGGTCCCTTTCCACAGGGCTGCTCTCTAGCCAGGTGGAACCTAGTCTCAGCTGCATTCTGGGATTATGTATTCCCAGATGCAAGATCTTGCATTTGTCCTTGTTGAACTTCATACAGTTCCTGCTAGCCCACTCATCTAGTCTGTCCAGGTCTTCCTGGAAGGTGGCTCTCCCTTCTGGAGTGTCAACTACCCCACTCATTTCGGTGTCATCAGCAAACTTCATCAGGGAGCTCCTGATCCCAACATCCAGATCAATAATGAAGGTACTAAATAGCGTCAGGCCTAATATTGATCCCTGAGGGACCCCACTTGTGACTGGTTGCAAGTTAGAGAATGAACCATTTACTACCACCCTCTGGGAACAGCTCATCAGCCAGTTCCCCACCCACCACACAGACCACTTATCTACGTTGTAGTCTGTCAGTTTTTCAAGGAGGAGGCTGTGTGGGACCATGTCAAAAGACTTTGAGAAGTCCAAGTAGACAACGTCCACCGCTCGCCCTACATCAACAGAACGGGTCACTCCGTCATAGAAGTGACTCCATCAGATTTGTTAAACATGATCTATCCCTGGTGAATCCATGTTGGCTTTTCCCAATCACATGTCCCAGTTTACTGCTGATATTACTCAGGAAGATTTGCTCCATAATCTTCCCAGGGATCGATGAGAGGCTAATGGACCTATAATTACCTGGGAAGCGCTCCGTATGTGCAAAGCACAAATTGCCTCTGGCTTTAGTGGAAATCAAATGCAGAGATCTTGGTTTCTCTTCCTTTTTTCACTGTACTATCTAGTTTTTTAGCAGTACCTTGCAGATGGGTTTCATATTCCAGACATGACTGCATACAGCTGTTAGAAATTAATGGCAGTGTACATTTTACAGGAGGCAATGGAAAGAGGAGAGGGGGACATAAGCTATTTAGAGATCATATCCATGATCAACATTTGTGTGACAAAAGTTCATCTGAGTTATCTAATTCCTTCCACCAAGTTCCTTTGAGAAATATCTTTACTTCATATAAACATATGCAAGGCAGTTTGAAATGAAACAATTTCCTGTTCCTATGCAAAGAAATGAAAACAGAGGAAAAAACTTCCTGATTCAAAACTAGCAAGTGCTCTCAACCTTGCAAAGAAATCAAGTTTAGAGGAAATGTAATACCTGGAGTATCGACAGTACCGCTAAGGTGTAAGTGGTAGGCAATTTTTCTAACAATAGGAAGAAAATTAGAAATCAATACAGCAGAAATCAAAACCAGATTTCTTCAAAAATTAGCTGGAAAGCTGCTAGGTGTCTGTATGTAGTTTATTACTATGCCATTAGGACATTGGATGTCTAATAAATACACTGAATTAAGAGTCCATAAAAATATTTACTTGCATTATAGAAGGTGCCAGCTCTCAGAAGCGTTAGACAGAAATTTTACTGGCAGTTTTCCATAATCTTGTCATATATGAATAAAGTAAAACCAAAGGAAAGAAAGCAACAGCTAAGCTTTCTGTTGCTGGTGTTTCCAGAACAGAGCAGTTTAATGATTCATCATTGAACATAACCTTGCAAAATGTCAGTAAGAGCAGAGATGACTTGATGCACTAGCAGTCCATAATCTTGTTTTAAGTCTCCCCTCACTAAAGTTAACATCTTCTTGGTGTTTCCTCCCTTAATGCTCCCTCAGGATCCCACAGCCCTGATCTAAGGGGCTGCAGTCATAGACATGTCAGAACATAAGTACACCAACAGCTGTGTCAAAGATCACTGAAACCACTGTGAATATTCTCATTACATTTGTTACAATTTAGAGCTCTGAGTCCACTCCAACAGAAATCCATAACAGTGGAAGGACTTAGCTTGCACAGTGATAGCATCACCCAACATCCAGCTATTCTAACAGAGGGCAACAGCAAATGCCTAAGAAAGATCATAAGAAAGTAAACATATTTATTCTTCCCCATGTAGTCATCTGTTCACAAGTGATCTGTGGTGGAAGAAATTTTGGAGATTGAGGTAATATTTTTTGTAATTAACAGCTCTTGATAGCAGATTAACAGCTCTTTTTCATCTATGAAGTTTTCTAGTTGCTTTTCTGCATCCTTGTAAACATTGGTCTTTGCATCACACTGTGGCAGAGCTCCCCAGTTTTACTATACAAGGCACAAAGAAAAATCTCAACTTTTTTAAATCTACCTCTTTATAATTTCATTTTATAGCCCTGATTTCTTGAAATAAAAACTAATAGTTGAATAGCAAACCCTAAAATAATAATCCCTTCTTCATCTTTTCCATGCATTTCTATCACCTTTGCCTTCTATCTTCCCTTTTCCAGCTAGAAAATTCCTAGCCTTTTGCTCTTCCTTTCACAATCTCAGTAGTTGAATGGTCTTTGTATCCACAATGCATGGGGTGAGAAGGTCCTATCTGTATTCCAGCATAGGATCCTTAGTTTAGGTGGAGAGCTCAGAGTAAATCAGGCTCAATTTCACTAGGACCCTATTTCCTTTTGTTGGAGGTATATCTAGATGTGTAACCGCTGGTGGCTTGCTCAAATAAATGCTTTCTGATTTATCAAACACTAGACCTGCAGGCAGCTTCAGGGTCTGACAGTGAGTATCTTTACCTGCCATACAGTGTCAATTGTAACTTTTCAGCACAGACAGAATTAACATTTATGAGCGTCAGATGACCATCTAGCGGCAGTGCTGCTTGTTAACTTCTTGTGATTGCTCATTTCCCAGAGTTATCATTCTGAGACCAGAAGAGAAAGAAATTGCTTGAGATGATGTTTGCTCCTAAGCACAAAGGAACTAGGCAGTCCTTATTTGCCGCGTTGCATATTCAGCTCTTCCCTCTGCTCCATCCTTTTGCACAAGCTTCCCTGCAGGAGTGGAGCATACACAGTAGAGTCCCCACTGAGGAATCCACTGTCATGTCCTCAGCAGGACCCATGTCCTAGGTCATTCAAAGGGGGCATTTTCTATGAAAAATACAACTCTCAGTGATTATTTTTTACTACTGGCTAGACTGAAAAACTGAAGACAGGATGTACCCACCACATTCAGGTGGATCTCTTGGTTGTCTAACTGAAGTGGCTTGTTCTTGAAAAATCAATTTGGTCTGTAAGGGTTTTATTCCAATCTCCCCATGGATCTTTAATGGACACTTGAGAACTCTTTAGGTGTTTAGACACCATTAGAAAACCATTTCTCCTTCCTTCCATTACCCTCCAATCTTTGTTTCCATTCGAGTTTCCTGACTGGAGAGGTTTATTTTTGCAGTGTTACAAAGGATCTGAATATCATAATATCTGCTCCAGTACACAGCAGTAAGGAGATGGTGGGAGTGTGGAATGCAGACCAAACTAGCGATTACTCTAAACCAGTCCTTTCTCTGAGTAACTTCAGATTTTTACCTTTCTGTATGAAGACTTCCCTGCCTGCATAGAAAGTTTTTTCTTTATCCACTAACTAGAAAGTGATGTGTACTCTAATCAAATGATACCTACAGTAAACAAAGAATATTTTCTCCCTAAACTCTTTTAGTCCTTGCAGTACTCCACTGATTTTTAAATATGCATTTTAGTATGTCTGGCAGTACTATTCTAGAGGTAGATTTTGGGTAGATCTTCTTAGCACACCAGACACCAGAATTTAAGGTTTCCTTGAAACTTCTCCAGTTGTCCAAAACTGGAACTTGATCTACACTTCTATCTTCATTTTCCATACACACTCTTCACCCTAGATTTCAATTTATTTTAATTGAAGAGTAATGTATAAAAGGAGAATACAGGTTTTTCTGAGGATTGTTTAGGTAATCCTACCACTAAGCTATTAAAAACGAGTGAATCTCCAATTGAAATAAATGTTAACATCATAGTAAGAAACAGTAAAATTTATCTCTTAAACCAAAGGTATACTGAGGCAACCACTGTTTCAGCAACACATTTCTTTTCAGAAAATTCAGTCTGATTATTTATCATTGAAAACATAGCAGACCACAGCCAGTTCTGTTTGACCACCCCAATATAAACTTTTCATTCTTCCCATTTCAAAAAGAAACAGAAGCTTTGCAAACACACAACACAGTTCAGGCTAAGGAATTTGAGAACACACACAGGCATGAAATTTTAGTCTAGAACTTACAGTCTATCCATTTGAGCCACTGAGTGCCCCATTTCTACCACATGAGTCCTCACTAACTGTTCAGTTCAGCTAACTTTGTAGTTTAGATCAGTTCATTTTTGTAAATGAAAATCACATACTATTAAGAAACCAAGATGATGGGTTCCTTCTAAGATCACAAATCCAATTATAATATGTCACAGCATTTCAGGAAGGACCACAAGAGTTAACCTAAAAGTTTACCAACTTCATTTTCTTTCCTGAAAGTCCTCGGCACATAATGCCACAATCGTTTCTCACTGTAGCAATACATGGAATTGATGAAAAATAAACCTATGAAGTACAACAAAGTAAGGATTGTCTGTGAAATAATTCTGCCAAAGATTAAAGGACAGTTGCGCTCCACTGTAGGACTAAAAAATAATTAGTTTTTCTAGGAAATTGTCTACATCAGATGCATCTAAATTTATGTGGAAGGCAGAATGTTCTTTGCATGATGAGAATTCATAGGCATTCATCAGAGCTATTTTATTCAAAATGAAGCAGACCATTCTTCAAGCCATATCAATGCCCTATAGACCAACAGCTTTTCCTAAGTCCAATAATTTCTAGAGCTACTTCCCATATATAACTCTCTGTAAATTTTTAAGAGGTCAAGAATATAGGCAGAAGGAAACTTGCAAGGAAGGGATGGGCAAGTTGTCAGAATAATATATACTTTTGTTCCCCAAAAGTACATATTAAAGCAAAGTATTCTTTGTTTATTTACAGTCTTATTCTTTCCAGAAAATGCCTTCCTTTTAAATGAGCCCATTTAGTGAAAAACAGGTCTTACGGGCCACATGGACCACAGCTATGAGACCTGCTGGTATTTCTTGGGAAGTAAAGGGGATGTGATTGGCAATGCTGAGAATCACTTAACAGGTTTAAATAAAGTAACAGCTTTAGATTTTTTTAAAAAAAAAAGACTCCCAGAAAACCAACCAGTGACAAAATAAGACCAACCATAAAATGGCAGATGAAAGATCTGTTAAGTTCGGTATGCTATAGTCAGTAATGGCCAATAGAGGATTCCTAAGAAAAAGTATAAAGAAAACGAGAGAAATACGTTACTCAGAAACTGACTCCCAGCTTTCCGCTCTTTATTCTGAAATTTCCTGAACCACAGTTGACATCCTTTTTTAATGGCCCTTGATATTTTCTTCTTCTATTAATTTACCCAATTAGTTTTGAAAACAAGCAAACTTTTAGTCTCGGCAACTGCCTGTGGCAAGGAATTACATGGCTTAGCTCTGTATTTTGTTGGGGTTTTACTTCGTTTATTTTCAATGTGCCATAAGCAGTTTAAATACATGTACATTAGTATTAGGGAACCTACGGAGGACAGTCCTGACAGCTTAATTTTTTTTTTCCAAAATCCTTAAACTCCACTCCTATTTTATGCAGTCTTGAATTCACCTAAAAGATTATTTTAGAGTCTTTGCAATCTAATATAACAGATATTGAGATAATCTGTTTCTCTCATTAGGAAAATTCTCTCATTAGATTTAATACTTTGAAATTTCTGTCATTTGTGCAAAACTTTAATTATCTGAAACTATTCAGTAACTCCCATTACATCTATATACAGTTCAACTGTAATTAGCTGTTGCTCTAACAAGATTGGTTGGAGCAATTAGAGCAGTCAGTCCTCAGTGGTTTTCACCTTTATGACTGTTAAACTTTTTCTGATAGCTGCTAGTATTGACTTTTGACAGTTCTTTCCTGGAAGTCAGCTAATTATTTTCATTGTTGGTATTTGTCTTTTTTTTTGTTTTTCTTTTTCTCCTAAATCTACATTCAACTTCTAAACTTTTCTGGGAAACGTTCCTTTAATCAAGTGAATTAGTTACAATATTCTCCCAGGGAGCTGCTTTACTCTCATTTGAAATTTGCCTATAGAGCTGCATAACACTATGCTGGTTATTTGGTCTATCACCATGTTTCAGGATCTCAGGAAATAGGCTAGGTAATTCATATAGTAATAGTGCTGCTTTGATAATCTAGAAGCAAGTGAGGCAAAACTGTATTTTTAATATAAAATACAACTCTCCCTACAAATCTTACTTTGGTAAGATAGCCAACTCACTAATATACAGCACATAATACAGACGCAAACTGTGCATGCTGGGATCAGCAATTTGGTTTGGAGAATGAGAGGAATCTCAGCAGAAAACTGGAATAAAGAATTCAGGAAAATGAAAACTTTTCCTGAAAAACCAGACAAGACGTTTTCAGGGACTACTGATTCCCATAGGTGGCAAATGGATGCATACAAGACTAGTAAGTTAGGTGTAATGCATCTTGGCCTAACCAAACCTTTGAGGAAAAAAGCTAAGTCTTAAATAAATGATTGGAATACCGGTTGTGCAAAAAATCAATAATCCAGACCTTTCTAAAGGTTTTTCTACTACAGTTAATATTAAAGCTCTGTTCTGTTGGAGGAAGCTTCTGTATCACTGCAGTCTCACTGATCTCAGTTCTTGAAGGAAAGATCTGCAAATGACCAAGTGCAGGATTACAAGTATTGTTATTTAGCGTATTGCACAGTTCTAAATGTTGCAGTAAAAGGAACAGCATTCCAGATTAAAGTACGTAAACCCAACAAATGCAATACCTGAAAATGGTAAATGCAAGATCTAGAAATGATATAAAGGAGCATTTGACTCCATAGCAGTGATACTTCTAAGTTTTCAATTCATCTATCCAACTTTGATCCCAGTGTCTTTGAAATTCCATCTGATAATAAATTACTCTGAGCCATCACATAAGTGCCATGCAAAGAGTTCCATACCTTAGATGTTTTTGCATGGTAAGTCAACTTTGAATGGGTTCTCTTTGAGCCCAAATCATAAGCACATTGTTTTCTACCATACTTGTGTCACCCTAGATCTCCCGCCTTATAACCACTCTTCATGCGAGTGTCTTCCTATTGGCATGGGTGAGTTTTTATAAAGCGTTGCTGAGATACTCCTCAGCTATATAATTTACCTCTTTTTTTTCCCTTTTCTCATTATTTTCTCATATTGTAACTTCATACTTTCTTAAAATTACCAGTTTATTACCCGCTTCAACTAGTGCAAGAATCTCTTCTTTCAGTACTGCCCTCAGATTTCATTAAATTATTATCAATAGCCTCTCTGAGTGCTTAAACAAGGAGATATTTAATAAAAGTGTTCGTACTAAAAATTTCCAGACAGTTTGCTGTTATTCATTGTCTATTATGTTCACTGTTCTGGCTAGCTTAAGATATATTACTGTAAACCTATTCAAGTTAGTTCATACTCTCAGCTAAGATTTTCTAGGAAATGCAATCAAATTCCAAGCAGTTTATATTTTTGTATCCCTAGCTTTTCTCTCCTTTTATACTTCTATCAAGAAACAACCAAATTTTGATTGGCAAGATATGAGCCTATTTACAAAAAGATTAATAACAATTTTAATTTTCTATTTTACACAGCAACTATTAGACATATCCATTAATATTTTTCACATGTTCAAATACAGTGAAAATCAGTACCACTGAAAAGTCTTTCCGAAGGCAAAACATCACATCCTGCCTAGATTCTGAAAGTTCCTGCCTGACTCTAAAGGTGAGATCAACTTAACTAAAATCAACCTTAAAGATGACTTAGTTCAAGCAATATATATTAATGACAAACAACCTTAAGTATCAATTGCAAATAAATGGCAATTTCTCATTTATCCCCTACCAAGTAAAGTGAGACAGCATAGATTTTAACCATAGTGAGTGTCTCATATGATTTCAAATCTGTTTCATTACAATATTTGAAAATTTAATTATAGTTGTAATAAAGTTACCAGCTACCCTTTCTCCTTTCTCATCTCTGTGGTACATAATTAAATATCTAGGCCATCCCTTCCTCTCTTAGGATCAGACCATCCTACTCTTCCACTCTTGGATCAGACTCACGCACAAGCTGCCTGATGTTCATCCATCCGAGTCCTCGTCTTTTCTGGCAGTTTGATACAGGCAGACTCTTTAATAGGGGGGAACCCAGAGACAACTCACAAACCAACTTTATGCCATGTTGGGTTTGATCTCATATACCAGATTTCTTTCTCTTCCAAAACCTGGTTTCTTCATTAGTACATCCTAATATGAAATCTCCTGATACCCTCAGAGTGGATTTCCCCACAGAGGAGGATTTTCTACGGGGAATTTTTAAAACGCTTGTCATACACTTGCTTCAATATTACACTCTTCCATCATCAGTCAACGATAATGATTGCCTGGGTGACTGTTACTACACTGTAAAATATTTTGATAGCCAAGCTTATGAACAACAAAATTTCTTTTTTGTTTTATTCCTGTCATTTTCACTAGGGGCTCAACAGGATGGCCTTCACATATCCCTCCAACTGACATTTCTGTGACTCTAAGAATGTCACCTTGGAAGTGAAGCAAAGAAGTTATATTAAAATTGCAAATCAAAATACACGATTGAGAAAGATTCTCCTTTAATTCAACCTGCATAGCGATGACCATGATGCAGGCCTAACCATTAAGCATCACCTTCCTCTTTCTTTTTATAGAACAGGTAAAAGGAAGTCCTTTCTGCTAAGAAAATTTATGACAAATACAGTACAAGTAACCAGGTTACTGATGCAGCTGTCAATAGGACAGTGTTCCTCAGATCCCTTCAAAGCAGCAAGCTGATAATTCAGTGTCTGAGAAAAAAATTGTGGAGATTCAACTCATCACAGTGATGGGGTTGGGACAGTGATTGCAGACCATGTCAGTTAGACTTCAACCCTTATTTCTAACCCTACACCCTACCCCTTACCCTTGTCCCTTACTCTAATTCTTCTCGCTAGTCCCTAAAGCAAGCCCCTATCTTGAAACTCCGAAACCCTAATTCCCTAGCACTAATCTAGCCCTAATCCCATCCCGCAGCTCTAACACTAACCTGTTTGGCCACTGGGAGGCAGAAGAATTGCAGGGATTTTGAGGTCGTGGAGCAAAGGAGAAATCCCTGCTGACACAATTAATTCCTAGCAGTGGGTCATACCACTTTTATGCAAAATGGCCATATTCTCCTCGGATATGTGAACAAACATGGTGTAGGGTTCAGGCCATATCTTCTCAATGTCAGAGAATGACTTTTCTTACATTGCAGTGAGAGTGGGATCTCAGCACTTAATTTCGTGAAGTGAATACATTCAGTTCCCTCAGCTTTCCGTCTGTTATATGTGATTACATTTTCCCCACTTATTCAATGTTGATGGAAAAGAAGGCATGACTGAGTTCAGTGTTGCTTCAGTGATTACACTGCAGAAAAAGTGGTATGTTTGGGAAACAGCTGCTAATCCCTCTGTGGTATATGCAGTTTGCAGTCAGGGATTAACACAGGTGGATGAGCTGGTCTATATAGTAGCTTTATATATTAAATTTAGACAGGATTTTTTTAATCTCTATTTCAGCTATATATGATCTGACTTGTGATGTGAAATGGTTATAAAGCACTAGTTGTTCTTTCCAAATCCATGCATCTACTTCAGGGCTGAAAATATTCCTTTCCCCTTGAAAGGGACTTGAACTTCAAAGCATAATTTCAAAATATAACTAAGTTAATGGACAATGGTCTTAACATGGTGAGATACCATAAGTGGATAAGTAGCTGAATCACAGGAGATCTGTCAACAGAGCAGGTCATCAAGAGTCCTCATAAGACACTGATACTCTTGTTATTTTAAGTAATATGCAAGTTTTTCTTCACTTTATCTTAAAAAGCACTCTTGAATCATTAATCTAAGCAGAATTTCTAATACTGCTTTTGTAACTCTAAGCATCCGTTTTTTTCAGTGGCTACAACTCTAAAAGACAAGAAAAGTCTGAAAGGACATTTAAGAGATATAGGTCTGGGTTGCAAAGGGGCTTCAGGAAGATTTAATGTTTAGGAGTCTAAAGTAGAAACTCCTGGCTAAAGCTGTAGATTTACACAGTGACTTGGATAAGTCAGCAAACAATCAGATATGGAAAACCATTTGCAAATGAGAGCTAGCTCATAAAAATATTACAAAAATAGCAATTACTGTAATGTACACTATATAGGCACCATACTCATAGGAAGTAAGAATGTTTTAAAACACATAGAAGTTACCTGAAAATATGCTTTGTCTCAAGACACAATGTGATCTAGACAGTGACTTTGCCTATTTAGTTAAAAAGGTTTGGCTATGACATATTGCAAAGTCTTTCAGCAATATAAAAGTCAGCTAATGTTCAATAACCACATAGTTTCTATGTATGCTTCAGAAATCCTCTATCTGATCTTCATTGATCAGAAGAATAAGAACAGGAACAGAACTTTTTCTTAAACTGTAAGGAATCTAATAAAGTGGATATTATCAGTGTATGTCTTCCAAAGAAATATCAGAGCCAGGTGTGACAATGAACAGGTTGTGTAATGAATGAAAAGTCTACTTTCTATTGACATTCTGTTGATAAACATAAAGGCAGAATGGGCAGGGAGGATGGAAATAAAGGAAGAAAATATGAAAGTAATGCCTCCAGAAAGAAAACTTAGAATTCGAGCCCAGGCACAATTTATAGGTACAGAACAGATGTAAATTACAGATATGTCATTAATAGTAGTGGAGCTGCTTTGATTTAAAATACCTGAGGATCTCATTTTAAAAAAAAACAGTCATCACAAATTCCCAGTTTTCTCCCAGTAGTATCTCACAAAATTTCTCTTCTTTCTGTGAAGATTAATCTCAAAAAGATACTTTAGGAAGACACTTATTTTAAAGAGTAATAAATACAGAGATAAATATGTCATAGTCAGTCCAAGAAATTCTCAAGATACCGTATTCATGCTGCAAGAGCAAAGGGTAAAACTAATGAATAGGGCTGTATGACAATCCTATGGTTCTAAAGAAGAAAAAACAAATCATTGCAATCTCTAGAGAATTAATACAACAAATAATTATTTCAATACATTAGTTAAACTAATGAGTTGTAAATGTGTCACCTCTCCTGCCCCTTGGCACACATTTTCGTTATGTGCACTGTTTCATCCCTACTCAGAAATTCTACCAAATCTTCCTGTTAACGAAGGAAGAGTCCTAAAAAGAAGCCTGCAGCAGCACAGCACTATTTCTGTCATAATAACACATTATTTTCCTACACACAGTCCCATTCAAAGACTGACTCCTCTCCAGAAATACCCCATATTCTAAATAATACATAAACTTTAGGCCTAATCCCACAAACTTTAAACTATATGTGGATATCTGTTAGTTTCAATAAGACACAAATAAAAAAGATTATGCTTGTGTACATGTGTACATAGGATCATGTCCTCACTAGTGATATCAGTTTATGTTCACAGTATATAGTGACTAGTCCCAGCTTTGGATCTTTTGAGAGTTGCAGAGGTTGAGGGGGAAGTTTCAGATGTTCCACAGAAGATGGCAGGGGAAAATATGTAATTTTGCCTAAGATGTTTACTGAAAATCTCTAGCATCTCATGATGCAGAACAAAGCCTTGAAATTTGGCAGCACTTGTGGCTTGCTACAGCTCTTTAGGGTCACAGGTCCCACATGCTTCTTAGACACTTGATGGAATTTGACAGAAAATGTACCCAAAGACTGTAGCGAGACTGCTCAGGTGTTACTCCCAGCTGCATCAAATTACCAAGGCTGATAATACAAGATCTGAGGAGAAAGCTCTCATTTCTCACATAGGAAACAATCTAATGCAAATGCAGAGGAAATGAGCCATACAAGTAAGTAGAAGAGGCAATGAGACAGATGGAAATTAGGCTACAAATCAGAGAAGAATCCAGAATTTCAGCTTAAACTGGTTTAAAAGGACTAGAAGTCACTAAAATGTCTGGAAAACTGTGCATAGGCTTGGAGAATGGAAATAAAAGAGGGAACAGTTTGATTAAGCAAGGAAGAAAAAGCAAGGGCAGAAAGAGGGGTGTTAAGAGAGGTACTGTGTTTTTAACAATCCCACAGCTGACTGTTGGCAGAGGATACTAGAATTTGACATAATTGCAATCTGGACTGGAAGACAGGAACAGACTTTTTTGAAACTGTTTTTAGGTAACACCAAAAAGAGTGGTCAAGGGATTAAAAACTTGTAGTAGATTACCAGAGGATGTAGTTGAACTTGGAGTCATTGAACTGAAACTGAATCTTTTTCCAAAAGAGATGGTCCTGTCAGCTTTGGAGGGAGCTTCTCTCCTTTCCTGGAGGAATTTCTGGATAGAACTCAGTGGTTTGAGGTACTCAGAAGAAGGACAGATAAGTTAATCTGTTAACTCTTCCTTCTGGCCTCCTGGTTATTAAAGAAAAAAAAAAAAGCAAAAAAAAAAAAAGCTGCAATCACTGCCAGTAAGAATTTAGGGGTTTTTTTCAGAGCATTACAAGGAGCATCAAAAGGCTGAAGCATACCTAGAATGCAAAAAATTATGTAAATGGCTCATTAGGAAATATCAGTTAATATTACCTTTGAATATGCTTTTAGCTGTATTTATAAAAGTACCACCAATTAGTTGGATTTTAACAGCAATATGGAATATTACGAAAACATTAACATCTAATAAATACTGATCACAGCAG
>NW_010168923.1:22553-24262 GCF_000695765.1 Mesitornis unicolor
GAATTTCCAATTGCCGTAATTACTCGAGTAAAGACCATTAGTGCTACTTCCTCCCAGCTAAAACATCAAAGCATCCTTTACTTAATTTCATTTGCTTCAAGATGCTAATAAGTGTCAGCATCCTAATTCATCTTAATGCATTTATCCTTCTCTTTCTCCAATTTTAAATTGTTTATTTCCACAAATTAACGCCGTATTACCATTACTCTATGGTTTTTGTTAAATCTCGGAACAGCAATGCACGCAGCTATAGAGTGCTAGAGATAGAAAGTGGAGGAAATAGTCAAAGAGACTACAAACATTGAAATTTCATTCTTTCACAGACTCTCTGGGCCACCTGACAGCTATTTTCTGTCATTTCCTACCCCCCTTATATCAGGTTAGTTTTAGACTCTAAGGTAGTTTTGTATCTTGAAGTCTTAAAAGCATAAAGATGTAGTTAGTATTAGTTTCACAGACTGATAAAGCTGATTGAATTGAAACTGTAATTTATTTGAACTACAGGTGTGGCCAAAATTTCTTTCTAAACCTCCTTTTTCTCAGTCTGTTGATGCTGGTGGTGTTGGTTTACTTCAGGAACAACCATGTAAACATGTTTTGAACTCTTCAGCAAATGACACCTTTAGAGGAATTATTCTGTACAGAGAATGTTTCAGCCTTGACACTCACTAGGGTTCCCTTCAAAGGAAAAAAAAATCCCTACTACTGCTGGAGACCAGGCCAGAAGCATTACTGAGTAATGGCATCTTTTTTTTCTCCTCTTCTAACACAAAGTCATTTCTCCAAAGAATCATTTTTTATTTCCTTGGTTTGAAATCTGAAGTCAATCTTCAATAGCAAGAAATGCATGAAATGTCAGAAATTGCTGCTAGTCTTCCACAGGTTGTCAGAGCAACTGGCTTTTTCACCAAGTACAACTTACTGTGACGAAACAAACAAACATGTTTTGTTTTCTCAAGACAAAAGATCTGCTGTGAAGACATATTTGATACCAGATATGAAAACTGCAGTTTTACTTGCCAAATCATCTCTGAATCCACCTGGATAGAAGTGAGAGTCCAGACTCACTCAGGGCAGCTGAGCTTTGGATCCTCCAGCAGGAGACATCATCAAAACCTCTGACTGGGTACCAGTCAGTGTGTGGCTGCTGGAAACAATCCATCCCTCTCCCAGTCTCATAGGAATCTCAAATGTTCTGTCAGACAGTACCAGGCAGCAAATACCCCATGAGAAAGAAGAATCTAATGATTTCAAATTACAAGAATCAGAGCAATCCAAACTCCCCATCTGTTCCCAGATATGGTGGCCAATGAAAATCTCAGTGCTCTGAGAATGAGGTGCAGAGTTCTTGATGAAATTAAAGATCCTCTGCAGATTCACACACTCCACTGGACTTTTGCTAAGTTTCAGGACTGAGGTTGTTTATCTCCCTCCAAAGAAGAAAACCAGCTATATTGGGAAACAGATGCAGAATATTTTCCCACTGAATACTGCTGTAGTTTAAACCTCTGTGACTATATAATATATATCAGGCATATCATGGGTACAGTGGCTTTGATAAACACTGTCTTTAGTGCAAGTTTGTGGGGTTTTTTTCATGTTCAGTCTAAGCCCAAACCAGGTTAATCGCATATGAGCAGAGAGAACATATAGGATATGTAGTGATGAGCCTTTCGTGGGGAAACAAACAATTGGCTCTTGGGAAGAGC